>NW_025320814.1:0-62455 GCF_019176455.1 Solea senegalensis | reverse complement strand
AAAGTCATATAGTATATTTGTCAAAATCAATTCGAAAATGTCCTACTATACTATGTCGTCCAAAATAACCTATAAAAGTCATAGTATAGTATGTTGTCCAAAATCGGTCGAAAATGTCCTACTATACTATGTCGTCCAAAATCACCTATAAAAGTCATAGTATAGTATGTCATCCAAATTCATTATATGGTTTTTGTGTGTGTTTCTTACCTTGGCACTGCTGTCGGAGTGACGTCTGGCACATGCTTGAAGCTGACTGATCCAAAACTGCTGTTCTTTGGCATCAGAGGCTACAAGGACACAGAAGAAGAGCACAATAATGGAATTACAAGTTGTAAAAAAAACTGAACCACAAAATAAATCCTCATGTGAGTTCAAAGTTTGGTTAATAAGGTCATCCAACTTCGAGTGTCTCCACATCCACAGCTGTGTATTGCAGTGTTCTGTGGTGTAGTCACAGTCGGTTGTTGTTGACACTGGACACTTTTGGAGAAGCAATCGACGATGTGAAATCCAATTTGAGCAGCCAGAGCATTCAGACTGAGACCAGTAAGAATCTGATTTAATGGCATTTTAATCAATCTCCATGTGTTTCACCCTTAGTGCTCACGTGGCACACTTCTTTGCCGCAAGTGCACCCATGGTAAATTTGTCATCTTCTTATGTGTCGTGATATAAAGTAGCAACAATTAAAACAAGCCAAGTGAACTTTGAACTTTGACGTATTTCCAAATTTCACTAATGCAATCGGATTTTAAACATTTTGAGTACTAGAAATGCTCTGTGTTCTAAGGGTTGAATCAGATTTGTAAAGTTCCGGTCCAGACTTCCAAAACCAAGGACGAAATCTGGATATGTGTAACAAATCTGACGTTATTTTGTCAGGACGACCTGCATGATGTCAATCATCTCATCTGCAGCCACATGGTTATTCAACTCATTAACAGTGGAACCATTTTGACCCCACCGCCCTCTTGACGATGTCCTCAGGCGCTGCTATCAAAACTAACCCTCTTCATTTTCTCCTCCACGCTAAATTTAACATTCAGTCCTCAACAAACACCAGTAAATCATTTTGACCACTTTGCAGGCAGCACAGGCAGCAGTTTGACACTCGCTGCCTCGTCCCCTTGGCAGAGAAGTCTGCTGTCGGAGCACAAACACACACACACACACACAGCTGAGGCCCAGACGAACACGGTGAGCTGCAGCTCTAACATTTGGAGACGTAGACTCTGCCTGTGCTGACCCGCTCCAGGTCAGAGGGGAAAATAATATCCTTTAGATCGCATTTCTCTGACTAATTATTTAAGAAGATATACTGATATGTCTGATAACATTAAGGTCAAGTGCAAGTTAAGCACCAACATCAAAATAGGGTGAGATTAGTCTGAAAGATTGCAACTGATTGCACAAGATTATAAAAAAAAAATACTGTGATTCAATCCTCTTTTCAAGTTTTTTCCACTGAGATCAAAACAAACTCAGTCAAACCTGCATTATTGTAAACAGAAATCTCAAAACCTCAGCAGCAAAAGTCAAGTCAAGTCAACTTTATTTCTAGAGCACAGATTAAAGGCCAGGTATAACACATAAAATCAATAAAAATAGAAGTAAAACAGTAAAATAGTGACATAATAGAATAGTAAAATGGTTAAAACTACATAGAAGTGTCCGAGTTGACTATTTTTATCCTGAAGTGAAGGCCAAGGAGAAGAGATGGGTCTTTAAAAGTGATTTAAAATGATCTTGTTAGGGATGATCTGATACAATTGTTTGATTGTCTCACCTGCTTCACTGAGCACATAATATAAACGACTTAAATGGACTTACAGCAAATTCAGTTTACAAATTCAACCATTCCATTCTGTGTTACTTGTTTTTTTTTAATTATAATTTTAAATTTAATCTAAAAGTTTACTACATCTAAACTACACCAGGGTAAAAAAAAAACACAGTTATTTAATGTTTTTTTGCAAGAACCAGCAACAAGCAATGGAAGGTTGTGGGGTCAATTCCCGCGAGTCTACATGCCTCGGGCAACCACATGTTGCTCTTGAGCAACTGTGTGAATGGTAAAAGTATAAATCAATACACATCATTTACCATGTTGGTAGCAACAATTGATTTTATATTATATATATATATATATATATATATATATATATATATATATACACACACACATATATACATATATACAATTGATTTTATATTACATATTTATATATATGTACATATATATACATATACACACACATATATACATATATACAATTGATTTTATATCATATATATATATATACATATACACACACATATATACATATATATACAATTGATTTTATATTACATATGTATGTATATATACTGTATATATATATATATACTGTATGTATATATATATGTATATATATATATATATATATACATATATATATGTACATATGATATCAAATCAATTGTTATATATATATATAATCTCCTCAGATTCACCATCATCTGTCCCAGTGCTATAATTACTATAAGTGGAATTAGACTATGAGGTGGTGCTATGATTGAGTGGGAAATATGTTTTCTCTCTCTCTCTCTCTCTCTTGCTCTCACTGCAGATTATCATCTGGAATAAAGTAGAACAGGTGACAGTTGTTGCTCATTTAAAATGGACAAACACAGCAGCTTCATGTTTATTTTTTAACTGAAAAAAACTGACAAAAACAATAATCACAGACAAAATACTAAAAGCAAAACCAGACAACACAATTTGGACTAATAAACCACAAAGGCAACCTTATATATATATATATATATATATATATATATATATATATATATATATATATATATACATATATATATATATTATATATAATCAAAAGTTGATAAATGACAAGATGAGACAAGACGAGATAAGAGAAGATACCATTAGAGGAATAAATAGAATTAAACATAGAAAATATACAATTCAATTTAAGTGAAATGAAATAACGCATTATATTTTATATTTTCTTTTTGCAATATAACCTTACAAAAATATAGTATAAATATTCTAAATATAAATAATCAAACCCTGCACCTCCTCTGTCTCCCTCTGATAAAAAGTCAAGTCTCACTGACAGGAAATCAGGCAGACAACATAAATTCCTTATTCGTCTGTCTCTGGTTTCCAATGCTTTCATCACCAAAAACAAACCGGCAGCACCTTCACCTCCAAGTCTCTTTCAGCTTTAATTTTCCTTAATCAGAATCATATTCTTGTTAAATGAGAGGAGCGTGTGCTGCTTCAGTATTTGACGTATGCATCGCTACACAAACAGGTGCACGTTAGCAGAGCCACGCGCTAACAACTCGTCATCTGTAATCACAGCCAGGTGTTTGCACATCACACCGAGAGAGAGAGAGAGAGAAATATCACATTAGATGCTCGCTCACTCTCAGGGTACGAGGTCGCTGCTCGAGTCAGTCGTTTACGTGTGTGATGACAAGAAGCAGAAAACTGTCAAAGAGTGCGTTTTTTGGTTTTTTTCCGTGTGAATACTCTAATCTCACCAGGAAAAGCCTTGAATTCTGCACTTTGTCACAGGAGTCACGACATTTAAGCTCCATTATCACTCACTCACTCGTCCTCTACTGCTTTATCCTCCACATTAAGGGTTGCTGGTGCCAATCGCAGCTGACACAGGGTGAAAGGTGGAGTCACACCAACGTCCAATGTGCCTAATCCTCAAATCTGCATGTCCTTGGACTGTGGAGACCCAGAGAAAAGCCACGCGCACACACGGGGAGAACATGCAAACACCATGCACAAAGACCCTTGTCTTTCTTGAACCAGGGAACAAGCTGCTCCTTCTACAATAAAACTTATAAAATCAATCTCTGAAAATTCTAGATAAAAAGCCAACTCGCTGTCGTCATTGTCACATCGTCACCGCATTGAAAGCTTTATTGATCTTGGATTTTCAAATGTATTAATTTAGCACAGCTGTGGTTTCATCCAAAGACAGAGGACGGCAGCAGACTCACCAGGAGCTCTGTCAATAACAGCTGTAAAATATCCCACCGCAGAACCACATTTGGGCAGATCAGCTTTCTCTGTCACAGGAAGTCGCATCAGGAATTCAACGCCTAACAAAATAAAACTGATACAAGATTAAAAAATAAACCATAAAGGTCCAGAACTGGATGAAAACAAGACAAGATTGCACTCACTTTTAATAGGAAGTGTATGAGTATGTGTGTGTGCATTTTTACATTGTATTAGGTAGATGAGAAATGTGGTGTTTATTTTAACTAAAAAATAAACTAAAAATGCTAAAAATGTGGGGGGGGTTTCATCTTCTCATGTGTTGATGAGTCAAAGTTATGATTCATTTTATATTGCATTTTTAGCAGTGATATAAAGTAGCAATAATTGTGCAGAAGTCACAAAATAGAGTGTTCTTCTTTTGTTTTTGTTCATAAAAACAAGCCAAGTGAACTTTGAACTGTGGCGTATGTCCAAATTTCACAAATTTAATCGGATTTTAAATATTTTGAGTACTTTTTTTATAAAGTTGGGAAAATGAAAGGAAAAATGTTTCATCCGATTGCCTAAGTTGTGCTGAAAAAAGGATATAAGACACTCTATGTTACACGTTCTTATAGCCTCTGTATATACTGTAATGTTTAAACATAGTAAAGGAAAAAAACAGCCTGTGTTCTACGGGTTAAAGAAGGTTTTTGTTTTTTTTTAAAGTATAACTTAGTTGATTTCATGTATTTTTTTTAATCAATACAATATTTCAAATGTATTCAATATAATAAATATGTTGACAACAGTTGAAGACGATATCTTCAACTATATATTAGCTATAATGTTTTTTATTTATTTATTTATTTGTTTGTTTGGCACAGTAATGGCCTAAAACCAGCAGACACCAGAACAACATCATTACACAAGATCAGCAGCAAGACCAGGTCTAACTGACACATCAGAGTTAACTGAGAAACACTCACAGTGAACTGCAATCAGAACCTGACCTTTACTAGTCCGACTCCTACACTGTCGGCACAGAGCCACAATAATCCACGCAAAAAAAAAATCAGAGTTCTAACCTTTACTGGCCCGAGGGCTTTGCCAAACATGTAACTAACTCACAACACTGCTCAAAATCAGACGAACGACTGACTCACTTGTAAATGTTTAATTAGTGACACAAAGCGTAGTTTGAATGTCATGTGAGAGGCAGAATGTGAGGCATGTGTACGCGTAAAGCTGAGTAAACAGCTTAAAACTGATAAGAATTGTCATGTGATGATCAACAGAACTTTAGGGAGCAAATGATTTGAAAACAAAGACATTTGCTGTGCAAAAGTTATATTAGTGAGCCTATTAGTGCAGCTAATGTATGGCAACATGTTAAAAAACTACATTTAAATGTGTAGAGGCAAACTCAACTTCTTCCTGCAAACAGGAAATGTGTAGAAATTAAATTGAAATTGATTAACTAGGTTGACGTAATCTATTTAAAAGAAGCTAATCAGGTCATCAATGGCTTTAAACTGGAATATATACGATGTTTTTCTTAGAAAGACTCATCACTGCTGCTCCAGGAAAGTGGGATTATTTCCACGTCGATAGTTTTCAGGGAATAAAAGCTGCTGTCCAGCCAAGTTTGAAAACTTTCACCACGGGATGTTTATCATCATCAACTCCTGGTGGCAAAAAACACAACCATCTCTACAGTTGCAGTGTGGTCCTGCATATATATATATATATATTGCTTTTTTTTCTTTGATTCCCTGTCTCTAACTTTCAATAAAAAGAGAATTTAAAAATGTATCAATGACATAAACTGGAATGTGGGAGTTTGAGGAAGCTGTAAAGGTGAAATGAACCCGTCTGCACCTTCTCCTCGCTGTAATCTCTGCACGACAGATCCGGTATCTTCCTACACCGGCTCACCGTCGAGTCACTTGTTCAAAACCCTTCTTGTGAAAAAGGCACAAACCTGAGAAGAAAGGTGGCATTTAAAAGCTCTACGCCGTAAGATGATATGCAAAGCTCCGCCTGAGAAACTGAACCTCACAGTTCCCCTCCGGAAAGTGGGCTTTTCAGGTGTTCCCATGGTAACCAGGCCTTAGTGTATCAGCTAATATTAATCACAGGCTGTGGCCACAAATACAACTCTTTTATTTCCATAATTTTCTTGATAGTTTGTGAATTTCTGTGACATCATTGTTTCCTCAGTGGACACAGGTCACAGAAAGCACTTTAACACAGAGTCACTGATGTTTCTCTTCTGTGGAACTTAGTTTAGCTTTAATGATTCCATTCAGAAATAATGATTTAATTAAAGAATGAAGGTTAAAACTGTGTGGAACACGGCAATAACATAACCTAACGTTAGCATGTGCAGTAACTGTTCTGTCTTCATATTATTATTCATATTATCTTCATATTATTTTGTGTAAACACCTCTTATTTAGAGCTCAAGGTGATAAATAAAAGTGTATAGGCAGGGAAAATATGTGAAGCTAATTTGGATTTGATTGGACTTTTCGCTCCATCTTCATCTAATGTCACTATATACCAGTGTGCGAAGTACATGTGAGGAAGAGGAGGATGACGAGAGAGAGCAAATGATCTTATTGGGAATAAATCTGCCTCCTGTGATGAGTAACTGTAATGTAGAATGATTAAATTGGACGATTAATCATTCAGTATACAGTTTGCAATGTAAACGAGAGCGATGTGAAACTGAAACTTTTATTTACTTTTAGCCAGTTGAATTCTCTTGGATTGAGAAGATGATGTTTGATGTTGATTGAACGATGATTAATCATTTACAGTCACATTTAAACCCTCTCCAGCTTGTCTACCGTAAAGCCATGGAACCAAAATCAATCAGGACACTTACATGCACAGTTTAATCGAGCCAAGGCCGTAGTTAAGACTAAGACACCGTGCAGAGTCTGAGTTCACATGCGGAGGAGAAAAATCCATTTATTTGCCGTGTACGTCCGACTCTGTAGGTGGCGTTGTATCTCGCTATCACTAAGTAAGTATGGAATCAGTTTCCTGTTGACCTTTTCCAGCAACAGTCAAAGACAAACTTTGGTGCATGCACACAACGCCAAGTCCGACTCCAGTCTGACTAAGAGTATACATGCAGGAGTAATCGGACTATGACTCACATTATCCAGGTATGTTAGCCTGACTGAGAATCAATTTTAGACTTTTAACATGTAAACACACTGAGCGAGCTGCGAAAATGCAAAAATAAAATTGGTATCGAACATAAAAATTTGCTAAATAAAATACTGACTATAGAAGCTTTAAAACAGCTAATGTTTAATTCTTTCAGACCAGCTGTTCAATACTTTTAGAAACAACGCAGAGAAAAAATTTGACTTCATAACACCGCTGCCCTCCTTGTGACTCCATTGTAAAACACACACACACACACACACTCAGTGTTTGTACTTTGCCATATACGGGCAGCGTGAGGACAGCATGAGGTCATACCTCTGAGTTTGTACAGCTCTCCATTGACGGAGTTTACGATGAACATGTGCGGCGCCTCGTCGCTCGGGGTTACAGAGGCGCCGATGAGGGGCAGGGACCCGCGGGGCTTCTGGCTTTTCCCCTGCTCATTGACAAAGTACTGCAGCTGTCCCAACTCTGGGTCCAACACAAAGTACCTGCGGGGAAGAGACACAGAGACGTTAAGAAAGTTAATGACCCAGAGAGAAAGACAAGGGCATCATAAGAAGCAACAGTAATGTCATCATCATTTTTGCTTTACGCTCTCATTATCTTGTTTACGGGTGAAACTTTTTTTTTAATTTCCCTTTTACACACAGCTTTCACGATCTGGGAGGGGGAGGAGTAAAAAAGCTGAGAGTGTGATGAGTCCAAAGGGAGCTGCCATAAAAACAAAGCTTTCAATTTTTTTTACCTGTCATCCACCAAAGGCTGCAGGACGTTGTTTACCACGAGTCTGTTCACACAAAATACTCCTCTGTGCGAGAGCTGAGCAACAATCTGCCATTACAGGCGAGTGTTGTTCTTAATTATTAAAACAAACTTCTTCAATGTGAATATTTACTGGTCTCTTTGCTCCATATAATAAAGAAATCATTCAAACTGAATCATTTAGGTTTTGTGGACAAAATAAGACATCTGAGAACATCGTCATCATGTCGAGTGTTTGGGAAACACAGATCAACATTTTTTCAGCATTTTATGGTCCAAGCGTTTACTCAATTAATCGATAGTATTATCGGCAGATCAATCGATAGATAGATCAAATCAGTATCGATTAATTCAGAGCATATTTCAGTTTCCATAACAATTGACTTCTGCTAAAATATAAGCCAGCTCCTTTACTTAGTTGTTGTTGAGGGGAAACTTGGGCTTTTTAGGATATAAGATTAAGATTAGTAATTTAAACTTTTGACATGGATTGAAAACATTGACATTGTCTTTTAGTAGTTGTTTTAATAGTTATCCCTGAGAGATTAAGCGTTATGAGGAGACAAAAGTGGAGCACTGCTGCATACCTCTGTGCACAGCCGCCACTTTTTACTCTTTTTCGACATTAACTGAACATGTCCAAACACTGGACCTCAAAATAGTATCATTAATACACTTTTTATTTGCTAGGATCTCACAGTGCAATTAATCAATTCAAACCTTGAACCTTTATAACGTGTTCCAAGCTCAAACTATACAGTCTAGATGAGCACCAGACTTTGTGAAGTAATTACCAAGCACTATGAACGCAGCCTGGTCTGCAGCGCTGCCCTATTTGCTCACCAGAAGAAGACAACAGTGATGTTATGCTGTTTTATGGTGACAATGGAGGACACAGACAAACATGGACAATCACGACAGCGAAACAGTATTTCTGCTTCTACACTATAAATCTGTACGTTTTCTGTAGAGAATTCAAGAAAGATGGAGCTTAAAAATCCATATATATAGGTCATATGGTGTGTTCCCTCCAAATCATACATAAAAAACCTCAATGATAAAACACCAGCATCAAATGCATAAACAATATACAGTTTTCTTTGTCTAATGAGAAGATTGGAAGAAGTTAAATGGCTAAAAACTACTGGTCCGAGGCTTAAATACAACACAGAACCACTGCGTCAATTAAGAAAGAGTCCATACTGAATCACACAACATTGACATGTATCAGTATTTCCTTACACCCCGACTCTGTGCACATTAAAGTCTCCTTTAACCAACAGGAAGCTCCATTGTAAATGACTAAAGGTAGCCATTAGTGCAGTCCACAGCTCAGGGTGTGGAAAATTAAAGCCCCACATTTTCCTCTTTGTGATTAATGAATCACATTCAATCGCTGTGTAATTGAATCTCTGCCTCAGTCATCGCAGGCCGGAAGATTTAAAGTGAGCCGGACACACAAACACACAAACACACACACACATACACAGTATAAACACTGAGAGAGAGAGAGAGAGCGAGAGGGAGGGAGACATTTCATTTCCTGTGGCCTGAAAGGTTTGCGTATGACATTTGAGAAAGCAGCGTGTTCTGGTTCTGCTGCCGCACTCCAGCACCGGTCACAGCAGCACTGGCCGCCTTTGGCTGTAACCTTTCAGTGTTTGTGCGCAGTGACCTGTGGTCATGGCGGTCGTCTTCTGGTTGAGCTCACAGTCACACACACACACAGGCCGACCTCTTTTCCAAACAAAGATTCACCATTTTTAGCAATCTATGTCCGTCCCTTTCATCCTCGTTTAAAGACGCTTCAGTGTTGACCGGGTTTTGATGGAGCGGCGCTGCCCTGAGCACACACACAGAAACAGTGAGGTGTAACCTGTCCACGCTGCTGATTTCACGCCGCTTTCAAAGAGCGGTGAGAGCGGAGTGTGGACTTTTTTCACCTTTCTAATCCAAAGTAACACATGGACAGTGAAGTGTCATGTCTGTCAGTAGAAACTACAGCCTGAGAGTTTTGGTTACTCCAGAATTCCCAGTGCCATTATATCTAGTTCTGTCACTGACACAGAGCAGCGTGATGTGGCCAAAAAGGTTATGATGATAAAAAGATCATTTCATATTGATAATTATGCAGCTAAAGGTCAGATAATTAAAGACAGATTTCTCCTCCTGAGTGAATGTGGAAATAACCACTTCACTGTGGTTTTAAACTTTGACAAAAAAAATGGGATGGGCATATTCAAAGTGAATTAACACGATGCATATTGAACATTTGAATATATGTGTGACAATCATTGCCCTAAACTGAGGCTTCATACTTTACAATTATCCATAAATGTATATCTATTAATGAAAAGAAAAACAATTAGAACCAAATATACAATTTTAATTAACTACTGTAATATCATGGCAAACTTTTAAAAGATAATCACAATAATGAGAATTTACGACAGCCAAAGTGTTTCTGCGCCGATTATTCTGCAAAATTTGAATTTCAAATGACAATTTGACCATGAATTGAGGCTTAATATTTTACAATTATCCATAAATAATACACATCTCCTCAGCAATACAAACATTCAACTATGAAACTAATTCCTAAATAAAATGTAAACATTCCCATCCTTCTTCATATTTTGATTGTATTGATCATTGCTTAAATCTAACAACAAATAATAATAATAACAACAATAATAAGAATGATAATAATAATGATAATGATAATGATAATAATAACAATAATAATACTAATAATAATAATAATAATGAAAATAATGATAATAATGATAATAATGATAATGACAATAATAATAATAATAATAATAATAATAATAATAATAATAATAAAAATAACAATAACAATAATAATAATAAAAATAATAATAAAAATAATGATAATAATAATAATTTTCTACACTGATTATTCAACAGAACCAGAATTTTACAGTGAGTTTCCATTGAAATGAATGGGGATAACAATTATAGAAGGACCGGTCAGTGTAATAAAATGAATGTAAATTCTGTCAACAAATACTTCTCAAACTAAACTCAAACGTCATCAAAAGTCTTTATAAAGGTAAGTGCTCTTTATATCATGCCATGGGAGTGAAAATATCTTCATTAATAATCATACAGAACTGCTAAAAGCATCAAATCCTTGCATTTAGAGGCAGATGTCAACAGAATGTCCTCCTTTGATGGGTTCACTGTTTCAGCTGTACAATAACATACATTTATAACAAATGACATCAGGGATCTCTCTAAAAGATGCCACCAGATGACGGAGCACATCGTTCACACGACTGTAGGCATTTTCCCATGAACCCTGTGCAGTTCTCTAGGGAGGATGTGCAGTGAATGGTGCTGTCAGAAAATTGATCCCCCACTCACAGCCTCGCCTCCTTCCATCAGGAGAGCTGGTGATTTATGTCGACCACAGCCGAGCAGGGAACAATCTGCCTGCGTCAGTTTTTATCCAGCCCTCTCTTATTCTCTCTCTCTCACACACACACACACACACACACACACACACAACAATATGAAGTCTTACTCCCGTTCAGTCAGCAGGAACTGTTGACCCCTCCAGGTATCACCAGTCAAACCATAATCCAGACCTTTTCCATGATGGATGACGGTTGATAACCGAGGTTGAGCCTTACATTCAGTCATTAAGTGTGCTGACATTAACCGACCTATGAGGCCACAGACTCTCTGACCTCACACTGAACTCTGAACCTTTGGAAACACGAGGTTTGCAGAGAGAAAGTGACTGAGATCAACGATGGATTGATGGAACAATGGCGTCACTGCATTTGTGACACCATTTACAGCAAAAACAGCAAATCTGATATCAAAACCATGTACTTGAACATTAACATTTAACATTTCATGCTTGGAGCCACAGACGAGGTCTATTTCTTTTGAAAGGGATGAGATCCTGTTGGGATTCTGAAGAACTGAGTGGGTTTTCTGACCCCAAACCACATTTCTGTGACGTAGCTCTCGAAAGGGTCTGATTATAAGAATATGTGTGTAATTAAACTTAAAGATGACAGAAGATGAGAATTTTTCTCTCACACTAATGAGTTGATATTGTCAGCAAATAAGCATGCAGAGCTCATGATTGTACGTAGTAAATGTACATTTTAGTAAAAAGAAAATTAGTATTGCAAAACGTTATTGTTCAGCAATCTGTATTGAGATGTGTTAAGATATTGATAGTGTATTGGATTTTTAATTAGTACCTGATATGGACCAATTTCCTGTTAAATATTAAATAGCCATTACAGGCATCAGATTCCAGTGATATGTCGTCTGCATTTTTATTGCTTTTTGAGGCACATTTTCAATTATATATCCGTTATATACGTTTCTGACTTTTTCCAGGCAAAGATCTATATTTAGGTTTCCTGATTTCTCATCAAAAACAATATCCTCCAGCTCTGAAATGTTATCAATCATCCACTCAAGAAAACACAGAGCTTTCTAACACTGAACATCTTTGCACCATTAACCATAATAGCAAAAAGGAAAAAGCTAGGCCAAGCACATTAGCCTATATGAACAGAAACACCATCACTTCCTAATAGCATTTACATGAATGCTGCAGGAAACTGCATCTTCTCGACTTCTCTTTATGAAGATGAATCTCAACATTGTTCAGAGGAACATGAGAGCAAGGAGGAAACAAGTAAATCACGCTGATTATTGGCCGCAGATGTGGCTGAAAAAATGTGTTAACACAGCAGTGTCACGTGGACGATGTAATCTAATCGTTTTATTACCGCGCGGGAAAAGAAATAAGTCCTTTCTCGCGATTTATCGGAACACTGCCGCGTCTTTCATAAACGCTGCTGACCTGGTGTTAGTTTTGGACGAGAACATTTGCCCATTTTTCCAGAATAACTTTCAATATCTGGGTTATTTACAATGTACTGCATGTTAAAATAGTGTATTAACATTTTAAAATGTAGAAAAACAAAAAGGGTTATTTCTCTGGAACTGATTCGCCAGCTTCCTGCAACAGCGCAAATGAAATTACGGTTAAAATCAGCTTTCCAAAACCGTCACCTGCGCAAATGTGACACCTGTAATACACATGGTGTTAAAGGATTAAATGATAAAAAGCTCTCACAATAAGTTGATTGTGGCTAATTACAAAAATGTAAAACTGTTAATAATTCACATGACGTGACTTTAAAACAGCATAGTCAGAAAGAGGGGAGGGGCTTCCTTTTAAAGCCTGGTTGGGCAATTATTTCAATCATATCTGGAACTCGAATCGTTTTGGTTGTGCTAATAGTGACAGGAAATGTTCACCACACCACATGCCTAATAGACACCCGCCCTTCCATTATCACTCACTCACTCACAGTGTCCCTCCCTCACCGTCATGTCACATGACCACTTTACAGAGGAAAATAAACACGACGTGGAGACTGAATTAAAAGCAGTGCTGACCCTTTACTGCTCGTGCTCGTGGGAGGCGAGTTATTGTGTTTCTCGTATTGTCTTCACGAGAAACTCAAGGTTAAAATCCTCACCGGAGACGACTTCTGGCTGGTGTTTTTGGTTTTTTGCTGCATGTCAAACTTTAAATTTGTGCTGTTTTTCACATGTAATAAATAAAATATTCAAGTTCACAAATGGGACTCAATCTCCAAACTGTCTGACAGACATTCTCAAGTCTGTCCTGAGGTGATGAAGGTGATGAAGTTCAAGCTCCTGAACAAAATAAGCTGCTGTATCCAGGATATTTATATTTATCAGGGCTGGACACATCTCTCCACCTGTTTCTTCCTGTGAAGTGATTTCTTTTCCTGTTCTTTATAATTCAGAGTGCATCTAAATTTGCATTGGGGCACCTAACATTTTACCTTACGTCTGTCTGCAAAGCCTCTATCGGCACTTGCCTGAACTCACACAGATGGCCTTGTGGTCATCAAGAAAAAACAGATGGGTTGTCACCTCTGATTGGCTCTAATCCAGATATTTTAGATAACGGTTAAAATAGTGTCGCTGAAGGCAATGAGTTGGTGCAACGTCACGATTCTGTGATCCTGTGATAATCAATACATAGCAAGACAGTCATAAAATAAAACTGAATAAACTGAATAAACAACTGAATAAAATAAAACTTCTGTGAAAAGTTAAACTTCGCTATTATTATCCACAACACAGAGAACAAAAGTGCGTACTGTGTTTAACGTGGATGGAGCATCTCTTAACGTAGCTTTCTCCGCCGCTATCCCGCTGTAAACTTCCTCTTCTTCAGCCAGGTAACTTCCAAACATGTGTCCCTCCTACAATAGTTAGGTTGCATTGAAATGTACCTCTCAATTATTCCCAATTCTGTGCCATTTTGCAAAGACCTTTAGTCTCTAATAGGAAACAAACTCTAAAAGTCCTGGGTGCTACTTTATCGAAAATGCAACTCAACAGTTTTGTTCCATTACAATTTATTCAAGAAACACTGACAGTGTATTTCTTTTATTTGTAAATAATGTCTTCTCTACTTTTGCCTTTGCAGCAAGAAGACCTGGGTTTGTGCCCGGAGTTTGCATGTTCTCCTTGTGTGTGTGCGTGGGCTGGGTTGTCTCGTGATTTTAATAGTAAAGTGTCTTTAAAAGCGTTTTATACATAAAATGTATGATTATTATATGAATATTTTAGCAGGCTTAGCTATAAACCCAGTAGAGTACACTGAGCATGAACATGTGTATTTATCCAGCTACCAGGCACACACACACACACACACAGAGCACCTACCACTACACTTCACTCTGACACATGGCCACCCACACTGTGGCAGAATTAGCTTCACTCAGGTCTGCTGCCCACCACGGCACCACCTGCCAAACATCTTCCTCCAAATGACTGATCACAACTCCAGCATCATCTTCCACCCCACCCCACCCCCACCCACTATTCTTAAAATCTGTGAGTCCACAGAGATAGTAAAGTAAATTCTCCTCCTCATCCTTGTGAAAGCCTGATATCAAAGGCTTCTTTTTCGGAATATCCTAGTTCTCTTTTTAGATTTCTGCGTCCAAACAAAACATAAACCAGCGTCCACTACTAAACTGAAGCCCTGCATAATCCCGAAACACATTTACACTGTTTCTCAGTCCATTTTACACAAGTTAGGGTGCAAAGAACTGCAGTTTGTGATAACTGACGATGATTTCCCATGCTAAACTGAAGTATACTCCTCACAGTACAGTAACACCTGAGGACTCGATGTTTGTGCACATTCCGCAGCAGCTTCTGCTTTTAAACTTAACGCACAAAGATTTCCCCTGAATCTCTGGGCACAGACAAGGTGGAAACAATCTGTCTCACGTGATCTGATCAGAGGTTTACAGCTATAAAGGGGTGACTGTGGTTCAGGGGTGGAGCTAGTAGTCTTTCAACTGCAATGTTGTGGACACGGTTCCCATCTCCACTCGTCTACACGCTTACATGGACTTTCAAATCTAACTTGATTTTAAAAGACGCAAGAAACTTTGTAACTAAATTTTCGATGTTTGTAACAAGATGCAGGACCACACACTTGATCCAGAAGATAAACAGATCAGAAGATAAACAGACGGAATCATCTTGTACAAGTTACAGTTCGAAAGAAAAGTAAGTCCTTGGTTATTTCCAGGTTCTGCTCACGCCCCAATCACTCAGTCGTAAATATCAACCACGTTTAACTAATTCTCACGATTTGAAATCAGAACGTTCAAATCTCGTATGTTTCCGCCTCACACTACAGGATCATTTGGCCACGTAATCTGTTCCAATCAAGTGTCAGATGGGGACAGAAATCTGGCCAATTATCCTCTAGTGCGGGTCAGGACTTCACCCCATGTTGTGAATAGGTATGAAAGATGTGTGATAGAAAATGTGCTGTGTGAATGGGTGAATGGCAAAAGTGTACTGACTAAGACGAGTGCTATGTAAATACAGGCCCTTTAAGTACAGGCGTGAAAGTATGAATTAAAAGAAAAATGGAAGCAGAAAACATCAACTGATGTCCCTGATATTATTACACAAAAAAAAGGTCTAATTCATCATGTGTAATGTGAATTTGTTTCCTCTCCTTTATCAACTTGTAGAACATGTGTTTGTCTAAAAAAATAAATAAATAAATGAAGCCATGACAGCTGTAGGCTGCTGATGTCTCCATTATGTCTCAACATACTGTTGCCTTTCTGTTGCTCGGAAATGGTTTTTGAATGGCCCATATGGTGCGCAATTAAACATTAAAACCCCTGAAAGTAAAGCTTTTTATTACGTTACCAGCTCTTACCCAAAATAAAGTTTTAGTGTCATCCATTTCTCTTTTTACCTCCAGGCTAACACATTTCCCTCCTAATGAAAACTGCACTTTTAATGACACAGTGGCTTCACACAACATGATAAGAAGACCAAGAATCATCCAGTGCTGTACCATGAAAAGGCCTGATTTTTCAGATATACATAAATGGCATATTGTTGTGAGTGGAACATCCAGCATGAAGCAAAATTAGTAGGTAATGTTTTTTCCTTTTTTTTTGATAGATTGCATATTATTGCCTGACAATGATGCAAGGACTGTCCAGTCACAGCTAAGCATGGTTATAATAAGTGACCTTTATGTGTGACTCATGGAGCTTTTCACACCGCCAAACACTGCCGTGGTTCCCATTCAGGCTCATGTCCCATTCAGAACCTTGTTGATTTTAGTGAGCCCGTCCACTAGTGATCAGGGAACAAAAACAAAGCTCCACCGCCCTGTGTCATCAACAGTGGGCGTCGCTCCCTGCACGACATGATCCAAAGTAAACACGATAGTGGCAACACAGCAGTCTGCACTGAGCTCCTGGCAGTTTCCCTTCTGTTCCTTTAGAAACATGTGGTCAGTCCAGTAAGCCGCTTATTGTTTCCTTCACCATGTTTTACCAGGATGATGTCCTTCTGTGTGTCACACTGCTGCCTCACAGCAAGAGGGTCACTGGTTCAAAACCCAGTTAAACCTAGAGCCTTTCTGTGTGGAGTTAGCATGTTCTCCGCGTGTTTTCTCTGGTTTCTTCTCACAGGTTAAAAACATGCAGAGGTTGAATGGAGACTCTAAATTAACCTTGACCTGGATCCTGCTGGGGCCACACAGTGGAACACGTGGCTAGCACTGTTGCCTCACAGCAAGAAGGTTGCTGGTTTGAGTCCAGGCCTTTAAGTGTGGAGTTCCCTGTGTGTGCGCAAGTTTTCTCCCACATGTTCAAAAACATGCAGAGGTAAATTGAAGTGTCTAAAGTCCCGTAGGCCCCGAGTGAATGGTTGCTACGGTGGCCTGGAAGTGCAAACCATTAATACAAAACATTTTTACAAATTTACAATGAATTTGGGAATGTACCAAATCCTGAAAGAGATCCAGAAGTGATGAAGTGAGCGAGCAGTAAGACAATATTTAACAAACTGCCAAGACAAAGGGGTTTGTGGAATGACATTAAAACATTTATTTCATTTTATAGAATTAACTAATACAGTGAACGTTATGGCAAAAGTTTGATGTAAGAAGTAGTAAAATGAGGGAGTGAGTGCCTCTTATTTTGAAAGCCAGGTTGAAAGGAAGTGGTGCTTTATAAGATTGGCTATTTGACTGTTGTGTATGAGGAAGAAAACGTCGGGTCAGCGGGTCACTGGTTCCCTTTCCGTTTTTGTACAATCCACTTTTTGTAAGAATTGTGGCTTTTGTTGATTTGTAAAAGTGCTTCACATAGTAATGTGGTTTGTGCTTCTAGGCCACCGTGCCCTGCGATGTGTACCCTGCATTGGCACCAGCATCCCTGCGAACCTCATGTGGAGGATAAAGCAGTAGAAAACATTTCAGGTTCCGTAAAAAAAAATGTAGTTTATGCAGCAAGTCAAGGTTTGCACACTCTCAAGAAACATTGGGTCTGATTGCAGTGCTTTTCAGTTTCAGGCTACATATTCAGGATTCTTTTTTCCGATGCTTACTATCTGTGACGACACATTTACTGGAGCTCCAGGCCTCGGCTCCAGCTCTGGTCAATGAACTGAAAGGAATCTTGTTGAAAGCGAGAGCTTTGCCTTCAGGGAGTCTGGAATTGAAACAAGACAGGCACCTTCACAAAGGAGGAGCTGATCCGGCTCAAAACGCTACCTGTGAGGTGTGTTTGTTTACATTCTGAGTCGTGCATTCAAGTGTCTGTGTGCGACAACCCCATGTGATCACCTCAGACACAGTCTTCTTTTGGATTAAACACCACCTCATTTTTTTCACTCCATTAAAATGAACATGTTTGTCTTTTCCGCAGGGTTCATCATTCACCTGTCGTCTGAACAGGAGAGCAGAGAGCACCTCCGCCTGTCTACCCCACCCGTCTCACACATCTGGCTTCCATGCCAAAATCATGTACACAACAGTCTCAGCTTCCCCTTTGTGCAGCACCATTACATCAAGGCACCACAGCGTCAGTTATTTTTATGTGTGGCTAAAAAAAGAAGTGACTTTGTTCACATATGAAACAAAAGTCCTGTATAACTCTATATCATTCTGTACAAACATCACGATACAATGAAAAGTGTTTCTACTGTGTGCCTCACAACAATAATTAATAGAAGTTAAAGTAACCTTTTTTAAATTTAAAAATCAATCACAGGGCCGAGATCAAACAAGACACAATAACACACCGCTGTAAGCTTCCTGTGCTTCATTAGCAAAAGAAGATCAGACAACACACTAACATGTGTTTGGATCAATAAAGTAAACCAATGAGCCTGCAGCAGGCAGCACACACTGGGGGGTGAACACCAACAGAGCATGTACAACAGCTTTACACTAACTTCTACCTTTATGTCGAAGTTATCTAGTCAATAAACTGATACCTTTGATAATTGACTTCAAGACTCAATTAAAAAAAAAATAATACAACAAATGGTCATTGAATAAAGAAAGGAAACAGGAGGTGAATCAATATGAATTGTTGTTTCAGGTCAACTTCTGTGATGATATAGTGATGTTTATGTGGGTATTTTGTGAGAATTTGAGTTTGTTGAGGAACAACTAAGGAGATGCACTCAAAGACCCTGTGAAGTTTCATCGTTATTAAAATCGAAATATGGCCTACTGCACATTTTCAATCTCAGGATGCACAATATTTGTTAAAAACCAAAATGTGTGTCAAAATATCATTTTAGATTTAATATTTTCTCCAGCTTTACACATGAAAATTCTAGCATAATTGTTTCACACAGATCTGCACAGTTATAATTTTAAACATGGTTTTCAATGAAAATGACAATATTTATATTAAAATGACCAATTGCTCTAATGTTGTGAATCATATCATGATCACAAATTCAGTTTGTTCAGCCCTAATCTATAGGGTGCATTCAAGAGACCTTGTAAATCACTTCTAGAGTCAACGTACTAAACGTTCGCTGCCTGCCACTGCAACAAATTAGGTCATCGTTGGAGTATAAAGTGTTAAAGTGATAAAAAAACATTTGTTTTGTATATTTTCAAAATATTACGAAAAGTCACAGTAATTTTTTCTAATCAAGCGAATAATCGATTACTCCTAACATAACAACAATATCAGCCAATTTAACAGCGTTTATCGGGACTTTTCTAACAAATAGTCATTTATTGGCAAAGTGAAAAACAGAGTGACAATTTGAGCGACATCTTTGGTTTTGTCCGCCTCATATTGTTATTCTCACTGACACCTACTCGATTTTCAGCCACAGCAGTCGGCTGCATTCAGAGACTTTTAAAAACCCGCTGTGCACTACCTGCTTAACACCAAACAGCAGACACACAGTTAAGAGATTAACCAGCCAGCACAAATAGAGGAGCGTTTAGCAGCTAAAGAGCCAGAGATTTCCCTCAGGAGTTAGTCGACCAAAAGGAGAAGGTCACTGTTGGGTCACATGTGGCCGCACACACACACTCCAAATGAATGCTAATGTTTCTCAGCAACTGTTTGTTCAGAGTTTTTCCATATTGACATGAAGACTAGAAGAATCAATGTTGTGTTAAAAACCAGTTGTTGCAGGTTTTGATGCCAAATAGTGCGAACAATATTTCAGAGCTGCAGTTTTGAGGTGAAGAACACGACATTTTGTTTATCAAAAAAACCTCGAAAATAACCAAATATTTGTAGTTTTCAGTTGAAAAAGTGAATTTGCGTGATTGTATATGCTGGGTTTTGGATCTTTACAAAGAAAATATAATATATATAATTTAAAACAAATGATAATAATTGTTGTAGCCCTACACTGGGGGTGCATATAACAGAAATATTTATGTTATGTAAATGTGAATTGTACATTTTCTGTCTATAACAAAGAAATCATTAAAAACTGAATCATTTTTGGTTTGTGAACAAAACAAGATATTTGAGGATGTCATCCTTTCCAGGTTTGAGAAACTATGATCAAAACATTTTTTTTTTAATTTTCTGACGTTTTAAGGACCAAGCGATTACTCGAAAATAATTGACAGATTAGCCCTACGCTAATATAAATATGACATATTAATTCTACTGTCTATAATTGTCGGTACAGTAACTGTTCACAACTTTCTAAACAGTCAAAGATATTCAGATATAAATAGTAGTCACTGGGGGTGGGAATCACAGGTCACCTCACGATACAATACACAATACCAATAATATCACAATACAACGATTCTGTGATAATCAATAATATAACGATACATCACAATATCTTTCTAACTGCAGAAAACGTAGCTCTCAAAAGGGTCTATAATATCACGATAAGTTAAAAGTGCAGGATTTCTCTATTTATTCACAACATAGAGAAAGGTCAAAGGTCATAAAGTCTATGCATTGAACGTGGATGGAGCATTTCCTAACGTCGCTTTATCATCGCTGTAAACTCCTTTTTTTTCAGCCAGGTAACTTCTGCAAGTTTACCTCGTTCATTTGAGCAGCGCCGCCGTGAGGAGACGTGAAGTAGTGACGCCCGACGACTGAAACTCAACAGAGTTTAGTTTACTTTAGGCCGCGTTAATTTGTTGATTAAAATATCAATATTTTCGTGGTGTATCGATTATCATATTGCATGAGGATGGACGACAATATATGATCAAATTGATTCTCGCAGTTATACATTATATCATTCAAGTCATTCACGGCACATTGCAGCTTATCTCTGCATACGCTTTAATCTGAATCTTGTTTGTTGTTCAGTGAATATAATCACTGGAATATAATCAGACAACAAAAAAAAGATGAATCCAAGAATACATTTAAAGCTGAAGAGCACAACTTCTAATTATAAACAAATGACTGCGACATTCAAACTGTGAGTTGAAAATGAGTTTACGCAGTGATGATTAAGTCCATCAGCTCCACATGACTCTCTCTCTCTCTCTCTGTTTGTCTGTGTTTGGATCTCATGTTGCAACAATGAAAACACAAAAAAACACACTCATTCAGCAGTTTGACAGGATAAATGCTTCTTACCCCCCCGTCTGCCCACTGCCCTGCAGCTGTATACACACAAATGCTCTGTCAATCAGGTCTGATAGTCGAAACATAGATTTTAAGTTCTGTTCACAAAGACCAGACGCTGAATAATAACATAAACAACAACAAAATCACCAAAAGTTAAACACTGCAGCTGTAAATTAAGTCAATATTGAAAAACACTGGAGGGTTATTGGTTCAAATCCCCAAAAAGGTCCAGGGCTGGGTGCCCCTGAGCAAGGCATTGTCTCCAGATGCAGATATGTGTTGCTCACTGCTCACCTGTGCATGCCTTGTGTGTGTGTGTGTTCACTACAGTGTTACATGTTACTGTAATTAGATTAACTTTGCAGTCATTTAACGTGTTATAATTTCAAAAGTGTCAACATAACGGATGCTACATACGTAAACAACATACGCATTTTTAGGTTGGAGGTTTGGAGTTTGTCTCGACCAAAGACAGGAATATTATAGTCCACTGACTGTGTGTGTGTGTGTGTGTGTGTGTGTGCAAAAATGACTCATTCCAACATAAAAATACCACTTCAACTGTCAATATTTGTCTTTGTTTGTCAGAAAAATGTATTGGACAACTTTCCACACAGGACAGAGGCCAGAAATCAGGTCTACATATTGATGACAATGACAAACAAGCAAGTGTTTACATATGGGGAGTCATCGCTGACTGATGACATCATGAACATATGCCAGTAACATGAGTTCATCAGCAGGCCTGATACTGTACTGTGTGAGGGGGTTTCTGCATGTGAACCCATTAACCCTCCTCCTCCTCCTCCTCCTCCTCCACTGTGACGTGGTGGTAAAAGTGCAACGTGGACGGGGCAAAAACACTAAGAGCAGAAAGTAAATCGTGCCCAAAACTCTCTTCTCCTCTTTTTTTGACTCCATGCATGCTCTTACCTGTTTTGCCAGCCTTGGATGAGGTTGGTGTATTTGCTCAGGACTCCTTCCTGCTGCCTCCTGCGCTGCTGCTGCTGCAGATTCATGCTGTTCCCCAGCACAGCTCCCCGGCTGCTGCTGCTGCTGCTGCTGCCTCCTCCTCCGCCTCCTCCTCCGCCTCCTCCTCCTGCTCCGCCGGAGACAGGGCTGTGCGACCCACTCCGGCCCACGGGCTTCCTCGTCGCTGATGATGAAGAGTTCCCTCGCTCTGTGGTGGGGGAAGAGTTTGATTTGTTGGTCCCGTGATGCGGACTGCAGAGAGACTTGTCCATCCTGGCGACGGGACGGCGGAGCGCAGCGGCAGCAGCAGGAGGAGGAGAAGGAGGAGGAGGAGGAGGAGGAGACAGGGAGAGAGCAGAAGCAGCAGCAGCAGCAGCAGCGGCGGCAGAGGTAGAGGTCTGTGGTGAAGGATTTCAGAGGAGCATAAGTGTGAAACAGTGCTCAGAAGTAACGCAGAGGACGTGGACGTCCCTCAGTGGCAGAGCAGGCTGACATGTTCCTGTGCCTGGAGTCCTCCTGCTCCCTCCTCCTCTGCAGTGTGTGGAGCTCCGGCTCCGCTCCAGCGTTTTCCTGCTGGGAACACAGGGAACAGAGCAGGGGACACGCCCACTCCGCTCTGGCCCTGCCCCCCGGATGTTAAAAAGCAACACACGTCATCATATTTAATAAACCACCTCGAATGCAGCAGGTAAAACTAGTCTTTTTAGGACACAACATGTGTCTGCATGTGTTATTTTATATCACAATCTATTGTGTTGTTTATTAAAAACGTGAGTCACTGCTGATTATTACACACACACAGGGAGAAATGGGTATAATGTGCACACAAAATGAGTAATATTAATAACATTCTCAGCAATTACCAAGAGAGCTGCACAAGTAAGCAAATGGACAATGGACAGAGATTGTGTGTGTTTTTGTGAGTTCATGAGATTCGTGAGAATGTTATTAATATTATTCGTGCACACGTTATATCTATTATTATATCAGAGGTCTTTTTTCCCATGTCCTGTCTGGGGCTCTGTAGATTATCATGATAAGTATCAGCTCTTTAAATGTTGATGTTTGTTGATGGTGATGTCCATAAGTGCATTTGTCTGACCGTTACTTGTCCAACAGGTCGCTGGACAGGCTTCACATTTGGCAGGCGACCTGCGTGTGCGGTGCCGACTTTGACATTGTTTGGATAAGAAATGCTCGAGGTAATTGTTTGAAATTCCACACATATTAAAAAAGAGGTCTCATGTATTGCACATACCTGTTCTGTGTGAATGGGTGAATGGCTGTAGGGTACGTGGTCATCAAGACTAGAAAAGCTCTAAATAAATACTTACATCCGTCTGTTCCCAATATAATAGTCAAACTTGGCGTCCTGAGGGCACCAGTGTGTGCAGTGCCGACTTTGACACTGTTTGGATAAGAAATGCAAGAAATATCGGTTTTAAAATAAAAAGAAAGTCACAGACTGAGTAGGAACTGCAAGAAAACTGCACTAGTCTGTAAAATATATACAACAGTGACCTTTAGAGTTAAACACAGTTACTACAATCCCACTGCAGGAGTAAACACATGCACAGAGACACTTTTCATCTCATGATACGAGGAGACGACAAGGCAACGATGATGGACCTTTTAAAAACATTCATTCATTCATGTTCTGCCACGTTATCGATAGATAGATCATCTTCAGCAGTGTTTCCCAACAACCCCTGCCCTGTTTTCGATGTTTCCCTGCTCCAACACACCTGATTAAAATCAGCTAAAAACCTGATAACGAGGTGTGTTTTTCTGTTCACAAAGAACCAAAATATGAAGGAATGAATAATAACATCAACGACAAAGTCACCTAAAGTTATGCACTGCACCTTTAAATCAAGTCAGTAATGAAAATACTAAGGTTTAGTGTGACACTTCACGGATTATACAAGAGATTGTAAATGAATCTCTTTAAAAACATTAACTAATTCATTGTCTAAAACTTTAAGTTGGGAAGTTGGAGGCAATCCCGGCTGACCTGACAGGTCACCAGTCCCTACGATGTATGTTTGTCTCACACTCACATCTACGGTCAATTTCGGAGCGGAGGTGTCAAAATTAAAATGACCTCAGGTGCCAATTAGCACCTTGTGTGGTCAAAAGGTGCGGCAAAAAAACGACTTTTCAGTAGCGAGTAGGCAAAATTATAACTCAATATTCCATTATGATATCACAATTAAGATATTTCGTGATGATATCTCACAACATTTCAAAGTAAAAGGGCTTGTTTTAATGTGGAAGGATGTATACTTCACAATAAAATAATAAATAAAACATTGAAAACATGCTGTATATGTAATTGAATGTTGAATTTTATTTTAGCCGTTCTTATTATAGCCGTGAGAAAAATATTGATTGTGAACAAATGTAGTATTATATTATTCTGTCTATATTCTATCACCTGTGTCTCAGCCACACACACACACACAAAGGAAGACGAGGTCTTGGACCATGTTCTCATTCTAACATGATATTAAGTGGTGGGCAGCATGTCATCGACTGGGGGCATTCACGTCCAATTAACCTCCTAATGTTTTGGACTGTGGGAGGAAACGTGGAGAACTCTATGCAGAAAGGCCCTTTACAGAAGTGGGATTCGAACCAGAGACCTTCTTGCTGTGAGGCAACAGTGCTCGCCACTATTCCGCCGTTTGCCCCTGAAAAGCTTTTTATGTGTTAATTTCTTGGCTAACCTTGGCTGTTTTGCTCCCCATCGATTTAATATTCATTTTATCTCGGGGGTTAGATAAGCTGCTCATATGCTCACTCACACACAAAAGCACCGGGATAGTCGGAATGAAAAGGACACGTTAATGAAGAGCAGACTGAACAGCATCGCAGGCTGAGATTGCACCGGTGCAATCGAAGGCATGAATCTCCACAAGACACTTAGAAGCACATGGATAGATTCCTGCTGCCTGTCAGCTGAGGCCGGCCACAAAGCAGAGAGATCAATACAAGAGAGTAAAAAAATAAAGACAAATCCCCGGGCAATGGAAAGTCAGTGGTTTGTTAAAAGGCTGTGCAGAGAGTCAGGTCCAGGTCAGCTGCATTTTATTATGAGAAGTCACAGCAGTTTGACTCTGATTAAAGTAAGCCATTGAAAAATGTATTTGTCATGTTCATTTTTCAACGTGAAGAAATCCTGGTCATTTTCTTTACATTCACCGTAAAGCTGAAACGTGACGGTCTATATTAAAGCTGTCCATTTACTCCTCCACTCTCGGCTCCACCTCATCATTTTCCTTCTCTTTCATCATGTCTTCATCACATAATCCAGGTTATAAGCTCTATAAACCGACTTGCATCATCTCTGCCTCGGTCACAATCAATCTGCTTAAACAGAACAAGCTTGTGCGAGAGCCGGCGGCCACTGACACGGCAGAGAAACCGGCGTTTCCTCATCTCGACCCCTGTGAGACGACAGAAGTTAATGCATGTCCACTCTCCGGCTTTACAGCCTTGTCCTCCGCTCCACTTCAGTCCTGCATCGGCTCTTCAGGCCCTCATCTCTCTTGGCTGGAGGAAGATTCTTCAACACCTGAAAATGTCTGTTTAGCACTAACCACATGTCACAGTGAGAACAAATAGAAACACAACTTTAGTTTTGGTGCATGTATGAATGTTAGAATGAAAGGAATTTGAAACCACAGATGCTGTATTAAATTCAAAGTGGTTAAACTGATGAACTAAAGTTCCCCTGCTGCCTTAGAACAGATGATACATATTTACCGCATGATAATTTGCTGTTTACACTTGCTGTATCTTGTCACTTCCACATGACTTCGGAGTTAAATGAATGCTTTGGTGAACTGGCTACACACAGATGAAGAAATATTTGCCATGGAAAGACACACAAATGGACAACATTTATGGACAATATTTAAAAATATTGACACAAATCTAATTCCATACAGAACGCCACTTTGAAAATAACTTGGACAATGCATGTAAACTCCCCAACACTCAATGTTCTTGAGCGGGTAAAATTGAATAAGAAGATTTTTTGAGTGACAACCAAAAACTCAGACAATCACTTAGTACGATGGATAACGTTACCTTTTGAAAACTCAATAACATAGAGTCCAAAAATGTCTATGATCAGCGAGATAAGAGATGAGTTCACGTGATTTAAACGTGATCTCATATGTGCAGCAGTGACTGAAATATTGCAGGGATGTGGTTGCCAGATCCTCCCATTACAGAATTAAGATGCTGCAGTTGCACAAACATGCACTAAATGTTATTGTTATTGTTTATTCCTGATAAGATCACTTGCTCGCTCGTCATTCTCCTCTTCCTCACATATACTTCACACCCTGGTATAGTGACATTAGATTAAAAGGGACTAAGAGATAAGATGACTCTAATTATTATTATTTCATTTAATTATTTATTAATTTTGTTATTTGTTTCATTTTCTATACCACCGATGGTACACGTACCACAGTTTGAGAACCATGAACCATGATGTTTTCATTGGCGTAGGTTCATCTGTAAGTTTGTTCTTCCTGTCTGCTACTTCCTGTCTACAGTTTGTGGCTTTGGGGTAGTTGATCACTCAAGTACAGTAATGTTCCCACTACCCACTAATGATGTCACAAAAATCATAGCATGTTCAATACATCACTATCTCTGGGCAAAAGTGTCCAAAAAAACAATCACACCTTATTGGATTTTTTAGACACTCCACCAGTTTCTTCCAGATCTGATCCAGATGATGGATTTTGCATAAAGGATGCATATATCGATGTGTATTTCTCAGGGACATCTTCACAGATCAGGATGAATTGTCTTGGTTAGGTAAGATGGTAATACCAGGAAAAGTTCTATACAGATCCAGCGGATCAAAACGTAATCATTCCTGTTGATATGTAAAACCCAGGTGACAAAGTGTTAAAGCTCTCAGGTCTGCGCTCTCAGAGTGCTAGAATATTCCAGCATTTTGTGTGTATTTATGGCTGGAATGACAAATACCACCTTGTCATGGCAACGTAGAACCTTCAATGTTGCAGCAGCAAAATTCAGTGCAAGAGACGTCTGATCCCAGGGTCCATCTCTTTGGGCATTTCGATGTCTGTCGGCCGTTCAGGAAATAACTGAAGACTGACTTTGAAGCTCAGTGGGGAAAAAAAAAACCTTTAAAGATAAAGTTGTGTGAAGAAGTTCGCTGCCAGCAGTTTCACATTTTCATCTCCTACTTCTGATGCCAGTTATTTCAACTCAGAATTGGTTATTAGATCACTATGTCTGTGGTGTAGTGAAGCGGTGTGTGTGTGTGTGTGTACTTGGGAACCAGTAGAACAGTGGACTTCAGTGTCGTTACACACTCACAAACAGGGGACTCCATGTGAACAGGGGACATTTCTCAAGTCCCCTGTTGGCCATGCTTTAAATCATGCTAAAATCGTGTCTAAGACGCTCTGGTGAATTTTTTTAATACTAAGCAAAGTGGGGACTTTCAAGTGTGTGAGCAGCATTTGAGAAGGGATGGATGTATTTCATGTCATTTTAACCACTTCTGTCTGTCTCTGTCCCTGACAGATATCTGCACTCCTGCAGTCCAAAGTGTACAACAATACTCGTCCATTTTCCTAAGAAAAAAAAGTCCACAACCAAACCAAACAGTGGTGTAAAGAGAGACAGCGCTGACCTTGGTTTGTTTAATGTTTCTGCAGAGTTTACAGAATCAGATTAGCCGCGTCTCACCTGGTCTAATTGTCCCTGGCAACAACAGAACCTGAGATTATCTTGAGTTTTGTTTTGGGAACATTTTTATCTGCAAACTCTGCAGTCCCCGAAATGTCTCTTTTTTTTTCTTTTTTTGATGTATAAAACTTTGTCCGTGTGCTCTTACTCTGATTTAACTGTAATCTAATCTCAAAAACGGTGATGTCGGGTCACACTGAGTATAATTGTCATTTCTGCCCCATTGCAGTCAGTATAAATGACATGGGAGTGTGTTTGACTTGCCAAACGCCTGCATCTGTTTGTACAAGAGTCTGCATTATTCACAAGAACCAGCAACCTCGCCAATAACTACTGAATGGACTGACTGGAGGGAGACTATTGACCGTGTAAGTGGACAACGTCAGCAGACACAGAGTGTGTGTTTGTGTGTGTATTTGTAACCTCTTTAGGACCTTTTCTGGCTAAAACACCGGCCCTGTCAGGACCAGTAGTCCTCATGGAGACCAAAACCTGGTCCCAACGTGGCAGAACCTCATTTCTGAGGAACTGGTTAAGTTTAAGGCTAAGATTTGAATTGTGGTCTGGTCAAGGTTAGGGTTAGTCGTTGGCTGGTTATGGTCGGGCTGTCCGATAGAATGGGATCAATGCAGTGCTTGAGAAAGAATAGCTGTGTGTGTGCTTGTATTAAGCTCCTTGTGGGGACATTTTGTCTGGACCGCACAATTTTAAAGTAAAGTTTGGTTTTAGGGCTAGGGTTAGAATTGTCTTTAGGTTAGGGTTGAGACAATTGTTAGGGTTGGGCATTTAGTTGTGATGGTGAGGGTTTGGGTAAGGGGTTAGGGAATGCATTATGTCTATGAGATTGTCCTCACTAAGACGTAACAACACATTTATGAGGTGTGTGTTCTTGTATGGGTATCATTGTGAAGACCAAGCAACGTATAAACCACAGGGGATGAGGACATTTTGAGAAAGTGGGGACATTTTAGCTGGTCCTCTCTTTCTGTCACTCCTTTAAAGGGTTTTTTGAGGGTTAAGACTTGGTTTAAGGGTCAGGGTGAGGCTTCCAGCTGTGATGCTGAGGTTAGGTTAAGGGACTAGAGAACGCCTTATGTCTATGAGTGTCCTCACTATGAACCTGCATGCTAAATGCTGTTTTAATGTAAACACACTTCTGTAAAATATCACTACCTCAGAAAATAGTGGCTCATATTTAAATCACAGAATTTCCTCTGCATTTTCCTATCGTTCTTATTTTCCAGTGTTTTATCTCGTGTATATTGTTGTGTGTGTGGTTTTCATCATCACTTATACCTGTCACTCATACATGTCTTAGTTGATTTTCATATTATGTGTGCTGTATTTATGTGTGAGACACAAATACAGAGACAAAAGTGGAAAAATAGCAGCGGCAGAGAGGTTTGAAACACTATTATCTGACTGAATTGTTCTCTTTTTACCCCTGAAAGTGGATAATAGCAGAGTTAAAGGTCATTAGTTGTTGCACTAGTGAAGGGTTTTTCCTGCTGTGGACAAAGACATGGAAAAGACAGTGACAGGTCTTCTATAGATATCGCTGAAGCTCTCTGTGGGCTCAATTATGTCTCTATTGAACAGGAGCCGGATCCCAATTAGTGCTCTAACTTGACATTTGTGTTTGCTTCAGGTGCTAACAGCTAATGGCGCCACTTGATTTCAGACGTTTCCTGTGAAGCAAACAGGATGATGACTGGGTCAAAACATGTCAGAGCGAGGAGGACGGTCGTGTCCCTGAAGCTTGTTTTCTGTCAGAGCAGAGCACAGGACGCTGTGACCGGAACAACACCCTGCCTCTTTTCTGCAGTGTCACCGCTCACAGCTCTAATATCCTGTTTCAAAGACGAGAGGAAAACAAACACAATCCACACAGGAACTTTAAATTAAACTCCAGCGCTGTAGCTTAAGTAATCATGTCAAAACAGCTCCTTTACGAAACTGATTATGATTTTATTGCTCACGGCTGTCACACTGGGAATGGGTAATACAGAGTTATGACAAATCACCAAAACATCAACGAGAAAAACCCAAGGCTGCATGTCACTTTCACTGTTGCCTGGTACGTGCAACACAAATATTAATGTACACTCGTCACAAGATAGAAAATGACGTCTACAGCAGGTGGTGGGAGAATGATATATGTCTCTTCAGCATCCTGGAGACATCTGCTGGACATGAAGACACATATGGTTGAGAAAATGAACAGGATGATTAATGGCCTCAACTTTACTCGTTTTTACTGCAGTAAAAGTGTAGTCATTAAAATATCCCTTACATAGTAAAATGAGGTGGTACAGTCCTCGTGAATCACATTTGTACAGTCACTGTTGCACGACATGTTCACTGTGGTCTTTGAATACATCCATTATCATTAATGTGTTATTGGTAATAGAGAACCAGGTGTTTCTCTCAGTTGAAAATGGTAGGAAACAGCAAAAATAGGCAGAATAATGCTGCCTTTAAATAAAGGTGTAAGCCTGTGGTTATCGCAGGTACATGATTAGGCTTTCATCTCCGGTCCAGACACTTAAAGTGTAATCTGGTTATAAAAAGAAGTTCGTTAAGAGAGTGTTTAATATTAAAATGAATTAATATGTACATGATTCATGCAGAAATCTCAATATCAAAAGCTTTTATTAACCAGCGACTGACAAATGGGTTCATGTAATTTATCCACTATCATCACAATCAAACTGGCTGTCGCTGATCATGTTTCACTTGACAGCTGATGTTTTTTTGGTGTTTGTGGCTCTTTTGCTCATCTGGGATATGTTTTAGTTTGAAGTTTACTGGTTTTTGCTTGATTGTTGTTTGTTTTCGACAGATTTCTGTTGTTAAATGTTCTTATATTGTCAGAGAAGTACAGGGACAGTTTGGTCCCAGGACTTTAATTTTAATGGCATTTAAATATGTGGCTCCCTCTTCCTGGAACAAGCTTAAACAGGATCTGGTCTCACTGAACTCTTTAGATCAGACTTCAGATCATTTACCTAATTACACATTTCTTATTTTTCAGAGATTGTATGTATATTTTATTTATTTATTTATTCATACATTATATTTATTCAAATTCAAATATGCTGAATGTTTGAATAGCTGTAACCTTGTCCTGTCTGAAACCTGCCTGTCTAGGCCAGTACATTTGCAAAAGAGATTTCTAATCTCAACTAGTTTATATCCTGGTTAAATAAAGGTTAAATAAAGATGTGTCTAAAAATGTTGATGAACAGTAAAAAAAAAAAAAAAAGAATATACTTTTATAGACTTTCCTTTCTAATCAGGAGAAAAATTTGGTCTTCTCTTTGAGTGCATGCTCTCCGGCAGACTCATCTCTCGATAAAGGCCACACACACACACACAGAATCACAGATCAAGTGTGGATGTGCACGTGTAGCATCGACTCCACACATGCACACACTCATCCCATGCATCCCATTTATACAATCAGCGTATGTTTGAATGTAATGATTCCTTATAATGCGTCTCATTAGTATGCTGAAGGGAGCAGAGGTCCACCTCACTGTGGAGGAAGTCCTACCCACACTAAAGGACATTTCATTAGCATTGATTTTTCTCTTTTCCAGCAACAGGAGCAGTCGCTCAGTCTTTCCCTCTTATAACATATATATTACTCACCATGTCAAGGGAGCACCTTAGTGTTGCTTTCACGTCATTTTTCATTGAATCAACGTAAACGACACCTGACAGCATCTGAGAATATTGCACTGTAAAGACGTTGTCAAAAAGTGAAAGTCCTGTGTGTCATCTGAGAGAATCGTTTATTTTTTGTACTTGTATATTTTACTTTTGTATATTTTTTGTATTCTTGTATACGTCTTTTAGACGTGGGACTGGCTTTAAAGGTGCAATGTGTAAAATGTATTGGTGAACTTTCATGTTGCACCTTAATGTCCTTCCAAGTGTCACAATCAAAACTCAAAAGAAGTTAAGTTTGTCCATTGTGGGCTACTGTAAAAACAAAGCAGTCCAAAATGGCAGATTCTGTAGAAATGACCCATCTCCATATATAAGTACAAAAAAAGCTTATTCAGGGGCAATGAAAATCAGCAATTCATACAATCAGATTTTACACTCACACATTTTTTGAAAGACATCATATTTTTGTGCTTTGTCAGCAGTTGTATTTATTGTTTTATTTTAAATGAAGGACTACAACCAGTAGTAAAAGGGATACTTAAGTAAAAGTACAAGCGTGTTACCAGAAAATGACTTTGGTAGAAGTTGAAGTCACTTTTTTATGTAATATTACCTAAGTATGAATAAATAAAAGTGAAAGCCTTGATGTATATGACATTTCCTGTACTTAAGTATCTTAAAAAAGTGAGGAGTTGACCGGAAGGTTGTGGGTTCAATTCCTGGCTCGGCTGGTCTATGTGTGTCCTTGAGCAAGACACTTAACCCCATGTTGCAGCGTGTGAATGGGTGAAAACTGTGGTGTAAAGCAGTTCATCAAGACAAGAAAAGCGCGGTATAAATACAGCCCATAATACCAACTCTTCTTCTTTTATTTGGTACAACGACAGGAAATGTAGTGGAGTAAAAGTACAAGTTGCTGGAAATATAAATAACATAGTAAAGTACAGAACTACCATTCCCAGAATGCCACAGGGGCTTTTCAGTGCTTTGACCATGTGTTGCGTGACTGCCACCTAGAGGGTGTGGGTGGAAGGTGCAGGAAAAACGTGCTTCCTTGGTGACACACACACACACACACACACAGACCGCACTCTCTCATTACAATGCATCCAGCTCGAGCAGCAGCAGCAGCAGCAGATATGTAAAGCTGGATCAGAAAACAATGTACTTCTGCTGCTGTCATCACCATCATCACCGCCATCATCATGTTCCCGGGAGTTTTCTATGCACTGCTGGCGGGTTTCCTCGGGGCTGTGGCGTCGTCGTCGGCCAAGCTCTCCCTCGGAGCAGACTACCTGAAGGGAGTGTGTGAAACCGGACTCCGGACGTGGGGAGAGCAGCGGAAATTCAGACAAGCGGACGAGACTACCACCTGTGACCGGGTAAGGCAGCGTCGCAGTGACGGGGAGAGAGAGGGAGTAATTACAGGGGGTGAGGATGGATGTGAGGAATGCAGCAGGAACGTGGTGCGTGAAGGAGATGATGAGTTGAAGCAGGAGGGGCTCCTCCTCTCATCTCCTTCCCTGTCTCCCTCAGCATCAGCACCATCAGCAGCATCACATGCAGCCGCAGCCGCATCCGTGTCCGCGTGCTGACGCTGAATGACATTGCAGCTCCTTCCACTGTGATGTGTCTGCCTTTGAGTTATCGCGTTGTTTCGTAGCAGGTCTCGTGCCTCAGCTGTTGGCTTCTTTGCAAATAGGGGTCAGGTGTCTCGTGTGACCTTCACGCGCTTGCACACAGTGCCATGTGAGGAGGCACGTGTTCTAAGGCTGAAATGGTTACAGCGAAATTAAATTGAAATGACAAACTTAAAACCTTGCAAAACATGGAAGGAATAGAAAATGAGCTTTGAAAGACAAATGCTACGAACAGACAACAGATTATTTCATAATATCAAGTGACAGAATTTGATTGATCACACCTTGTGATGAGTTTTAACATTTGCTTTGGCTGGAGAATTGAAGGGTGTCTTTTGGCAGAGATGTTAATGATTCTAATGATTCAGTTCCACTGAAAACAACTGCTTTACAAGTCACTAGGAAGGAGGAGGGAACGGAAGTCGCTGCAGTTTCATGCAGCCGCGCAGTGATGACTCCGCCCACGTTGAGTAGGTACTATTTTGTAGTGGAAAACCGACGTAAACCGAGGCGAGCTGGGAACATAGGTGGAAAAGGGGCTTTATATTAACTCATAATTTAACAAAGTTGCGAGTTGTAATCCGCTTCTTCTGTATTCTCCAGCTCCACATCCCTCTGAGGCTGCTGTGTGGTGGACTCCTTTTCACCTGCAACGCTGTGATGTGGACCTTCCTCGCCAAAGCACTCAGGTATTCTTCTTCCTCCACCAGAACCACTGTGACCACCACCGCCTCCAACTTCATATCCTCCGTAAGTAGCAAAGCTTTCCTCTCGCAACGTGTGTCCTCTTCGTTTTCAGTCTCTTATTTTATTTGCACAGCGCTAATCCATCACATCACTGTATATTATCTGAAGTCACTACAATTATCACAGAGAAACGCAACAGGAACACGATGAGCACAACCAGACTCAGAGTGTATGAACATGTGCCTCAGCTGGTTGGGGTAGGATAGAGGAGAGAAAGTAAGGAGGTTAGTGAACCTCTCTTCCGTGTATAAGCTGCTTTATTTTAGAAAGTAGGTTGGACTATTTTCAGAAATAAGGTGCCGCAGTGATTAAGGTGTCTCGCTTCAAGTTCAGCTCCTTGTTTCACATGATCTATGAAACTTTTGAGCATATTTAACTAACGAGACGCTGATTTTGTTTTTTGTCAGGCTTTTCTGGGCCAGTTAATCTTTGGTGAAGCCCAGATAACGCTGTGGTGGGTCGGGATCTCTCTGACCTTCTCCGGTCTGTTGGTCCTGCAGAGAGTCGCGCCGCAGGACGGACACCAGAGTGAAGTCAACACAAAGGACGAATAATATGTCTTGTCTCCACTAGTGCAGTTCATTGTGTCTCCTCCTGGTTGTTTTTTTGTTAAGCTCTGAATTGAAGAGAAACCTTAACAATAGCAGTTAAGTGCATTTAGGTCTTAAGTAAAAACTGTTGAACAGGATCAATTTGTTGACTTCTGATAGGCTTTTTTCAATTTCTTTTTTAATTTATTGAACTAAATGCCAATCAAACTGTGTCCTTATTTTGAGTTAGTGACCATTTATGCTTCAGTTTTTAACCACATAGGCTGTGAAGTGACGCTGGCTGCTGTGATAAAATCAGAGGAGACGCTGCTCTGGCTGGTGGAGACACGATGAAGGATTCCTGTGTCCACTGTCTTTGTCTGTCCACAGGCTTATTACTGACTTTACAATTCACTCAACAACAGCACAACAACTCATGGGCTAACACAGTGGAGGAGGACGACGCTCGGGAGGAAACTGAAAGGTCAATTCAACACTTTGGGAAATATGCTCTTTAGCTTCCTCACTGAGTTACATGATGAGATTAATGACATTTCCGTGTTTGTGTGGCAAATATGAAACTAGTTATTAATACGCAGGAAACCCGAGAAAAGGTTGAATTACGTAGTACGTACTTAAACGCTACGTCCAACAATCATCTGACATTTAGTTTCTTTATAAATCAACTGTGTATAAAACGAGATAAAACTGTGAAATATCCCATATGTGTGATTGTTACAATGAAAAAGAATAAAATCTATAATGTACCATAGGAAAGTAATTAAAAAGAAATCGTGAATCCATCTTTTTCCCCTTTAATTTGGATGCAAAGTCAAATTCATACATTTTTAGTAAGTAAAACTTAACTTGTTGGTAAATAGAAATAGAAAGTAGTACAATCAGACAAAAATCGAATCTTTTTCCCCCTGTAATCATCTCTCATCTACAATATTATACTGTATTGTATGTAGCGTATAGTGACTGGCACTGATCTTGTCATCTAACTCTCATATTTCAAGTTTCAACCTCTTCTTGTAAAAGTGGAGAACTATAATCGAAGGACCTGCGTGTGTTGACGAGACTGATTTGACTCGTTTCATGACTTATGGACAAAAAGCGTTATTTACTCTGTGCATGATGTTGCCGTCCATCAGCCTGTGCGTTGTGTACGCACAGTTATAGCAGCTGTCGGATCACCAAAGCTTTCCTAACTCACATATCCTACGAGACTCACTGTAAACACCCTACACTTACATTCCATTAATAATCCCACTGATGTAGCAGTGAAAGGCTCACCCCCGGCATGGTTTTTTTTTTGCCCACTTTCTCTTTGCCTTTCTGAAAAGCTTGAACTTTAACCCTCCAGAAACGAGCATGTGTTTTGATTCAGAGGCAGCTGGTCTTCCATTTCATGACAGACGTGTGCATGTCCCTGGACGCCGGCAAAATCACACCAAAGCACCATTTCACACCACAGTGACGTGAGAAACTGTCTCTCTGGTGTGTGAGACATTACCTTTTTTTTTTTTTAGCTTTATGTGCCCTGCATTTACGATCTCATTGATCGTGAAATCACAATCATAAATACCAATCCATCGCTCATCATCTCTGGGGCTTTAATACACCTCAAGCTTTATTAAAAAGCTTCCCTCCATATCTCTGGAGTTGTCGGCATGAATGCAATAACATACTTCCTTCAAATCATGAACACTGTGATATGTGAAACAGCAAGGAAGCTTTGAGCGTTAATAATTGAACGTAGTAAATGGCAATATGCTTCTAGCGTTTTGTTTCTGTTTGCATAAATCAGCTAAGTAAGTAAGTATAATGTAGTAGTGTGCAGGGATTTACCTGAATGTGGCATCGGAGTGCTGCAAAATGTGTTTTTAAAGTCACACTTTGCTGTTGTTTGGATACATATCACAATATATAATCAATGCATTATGGTAGCTATAATACCCGTGTGTCATATCCCACAGCAGCAGTGCACACATATATCCATAATATGTCCTTTCTTACACTGTTGTATTTGGTGGCATTTACATGCATCCCTGTTAATGTGACTGCAGAGACGAGTGATGTTTCATGGCAGGGCTGCACTCGCTGTGCATGGGTTTTCTGCACGTGCAGCGACATTGGAAGTGGATTCAGTCGTTTGTGCCTCCATGTTTTGAGAGCCTGGTTATGTTAGTTACTTAAAGGAGTAGTTAGACAGCTGGGGAAATTGTGCTTATTCGTTTTACTTGCCAAGAATGACCTGGTGTGCATTAAACTGTATCACAACATTTAACCAAACCTTAAAAAACACAGTAAATTAAACGGTTTAAAATGAATATTGTGAGTTAGTTCACTGAGCTGAACAGTAACAGCATGATGGAAGTCCACCATGATACCGTCCTTGTGTCTGTGTGAGGGATTAAGTTAGCTTAGCGCAAAGCTTAGACACAGAGGCAAAAACAGCTCCTTAAAGCAAATAAAGGTCAATAATAATGTTATGTTTGTGTTCAATAAGTTCAACACAAAACATTAGCTTAGCAACATGTACACTCCCCTTTGTGTACAATTAGTAATATCAAAATAATGCTAACAACCTAGCATAGTTTAGCATGAAAAGTTGAACAGGAAAGTAGCTAGCAAAAAGGGCTAAATGTATTTATACATATCTGTAAGTTCATTAATTACATTGCTTTGGTTGAATCTGTGGAAAAGCTGAAGCTAACAAGATTATTTCTGGTTTCACACTGGATTGTTTTGTTTCTTTTTTCGTTTTAGTCATTATGCTAAGCTAAGCAAAACAACTGAAACTACATACAGACAAAGTGAAACAGCACATTTCCCCCAAACGTCAAATGACTCCTTTAACATACTGTAACATTAATATCTGTGACCAATATTTTGTTGCCTGGCTAAATTTCTAGGTAATGGCATGACGAGGTTTAAACCAGAGGTCTCAAACTCGCGGGCCGTGGGCCACATGCTCGCCACTTACTGTCAAGTTATTTATGTATGTTTTTTTTCTATTAATCCATTCATTCTTGCATCATTAATATGTTTTCATTGTTTAACATTATTGTTTTGATGTCTTCTTCTCCAAACGTTTGACTTTTTTTTTCACTTGACGCCAACTGACCAAACGAGACACTCAGTGGCCCCCAGGTCATTTGAGTTTGAGACCCCTGTGTTTAATCATCTACCTATGAACACATTCTCAGTTAAATATAAGCAGTCACCACATTTATAGCTCAGTTACAGCGGCATGGCCCTGAGTGTAATGTCTTTACAGTATATCCATGTGCACATAAACTGTAGATGAGGTTGAACTACTGTGTGATGAGTTAATATGCTGCACTGCAAGACAAAAAAAAACAACAACCCAGAAACCCTTGACTCAATAAAGATTAAATTGACTAGAATAAAACTAATCTTTGTCATTTTTGATTAGAAGAAGCTCTGGAAAAATGTGTGATTTTATTTTCTTTAACATAAAAATATGTGCAGTCCAGCTGACAAGTATAACACGACTGTTTAACACATATGATGATGTTTTACAGATGGTGTGAAACAAACGTGTAAATGTAGACTGAAAAATCTTAAAGGGAATATTTAAGACACCATCTCCGATGAGAGACGAAACACTGTTAAATAATGAAGTTAAATAAACGACAAACGATGTGCGTTCCGTCTCTCGAATGTTGTTATCTTTGTTATCTATCAATTCAGACAAAAACAAGCCCCTTGGAGTTATTCTACGTCAAATTGAATAGAGTTAGATTTGAAGGTCTGTGTTTTCCTATTAAGTTTTCCTATTAAGCTCAATGTCTCTTTTTTTGCATTCAAACACAGTAACAGCTAATAAAGAGAGTGTTTCCTTGAGTGGAGCTGGATGTAATGTTGGCCTTGAGCGTGATGATGAGCATCATCTCCCTTTAAATACAAAGTGGAAAACAAATCAGGAGAATAAAAAGGCCTTTTAGATTCACATGATACATAATAGGCTCACTCCTAAATTTACTTTGCGACCTGTTCATTATAATTTCTTTGATTCATGATTTCGTTTTCCATACTTAACGTGTACTTTTACTTTTTACACATTTAGTCCATGCAAAAACATTGCTGTTTGTAATTTAAGCGTTTTATTCCGAACACAGAAGCCTCCAAATTTGCTTATTTTAACCATAAAAGGACCAGAAAATGTCCTGTAAATAAGTGCATTTGCCCATTTTTCCAGAATAACTTTCAATATCTGGCAGGTATTTACAATCTACTGCATGTTAAAATAGTGTATTAACGATTTAGAGGTTTTACTGAGAAAAACCCCCCACTGGATTTCTACATGAACACAGATTTTGCATGGTACATTTTTTGAAATTAGAACAGTATAAAACATATTTGAAATGACATTTGTGAGTTTTTGTCTCAATGTTTAAAAACAGGCCTAAAAATGGAAACTTATGTACAGGCTTTTTTTCCAATTCTCTCCTCTCAGACCACAAAGACGATGATTCTTCTAAATTACCATAATAAATACCCACATATTGACTTTGACGAGCAACTTCTCAGATTTAAGAAACCGTTGGCATTTGTTCAATAACAAACTGTCGCAAAATTACAGTAACGCATTTTTAAAAATGCATAATGGAAGTCTAAATCTACTTTAAATGTTTAATGGATAGCTGTTGTTGGACCAAACTCACTCCAATTACCTTTGTTTTTATTTTAACACATCAAATATCAAATATATCCATTTATTTATTGAATAAATGGATCTTCTAAATTGACTGAGTGTGAGAGTAGATGGTTGTTTGTCAGCTGAGACTGGCACCAGCGACCCTCATGTGGAGGATGAAGCGGTAGTAGACGACAAACTCCTAAATTCTCACCAAGCAAAACTTTATCTGCCACAAATAGTTACAAAGAGTCAATGAAATATCAATAAAACTATAAAATGATCACATAGTTTTATTTCATTCCCCTCTGAAATGTACCACAGTCAAAAAGAACAAAAGAAAATCAAATAGAACGTGGTCCACAGAAGCAGTTTTCTTACGCTACCGCGCACACACACACACACATAAGAAGAAAGAAGAAAGCTGGTGTTTCTTGTATGTAAACTGGACTGCGACTGTCGCATCCACACATTACATTTACATGTTTAAAAACTCCAGTGAATTTTAAAAGCCTAAGAAAATTCAATTCATGCTCTACAAATGAAAATGGGTCACTTCACTGCCGTCCTGCATTGAGCATTCAGTTTGGCACCACGTAGACTTGGTTCCACTGACTCCTTCCATCATCTTGAACAGCATGACACATACTGTGAGTTTAAGGCTTTTAAACACATCTGGGTAAAGGCCTTTTTTTTTCAGTGTGAAAGTAAATGAAGTAGTGTTAATTAATGTTGTTTAACACTTTCTCAGGCTCAAATCTGTAATCAATAACAAACAATTTCACTTAACGAGAGCAATCATTGTATTCAAAGAGTCAATGTACGGTATATTGCTTCACTTTCTGACTTTCTATCTGTGCTGGTGTCTGTGATAAAGGAAGAGTGCGTCTACATTTACTGCACAGACGTGTTGCCAGTGCTGCTTCTTATTATTTAAAACAAAACGGACATATGATCCGTAAGATTGTCCGAAAAATAAAACTACAATCTGTTATTAACTGACATCCAACTCAATAAATGCATTTCCATCCACTTCTTTCTGTTTTCACTCTTAAGCTGAGGTGGAAAACTTGATTAAAAATGATGCCAAATATTGAGAAAAGTTTGATGGAGAAAAAAAAATTTTGATTTCCAAGAAACGTGCAGTTTAAATGAGACAAACGGTGACACCATCAGATCTGTGACTAAGCCACAAACCACTGTTCTTCCACTCCAATTGTCTCTCCGTGAACCAAGTAATGGATGGAAAATTTAAATTTCACATGGACGAGGACAGTTCACGCTGTGCTGTTTCACATTAAACGCGTTCAACCTGTGAAACACTGGGTCACTTTTACCGCTTATGAACCGTCGATTACGTTGCACCATGTAAAGTGCTTGCACCATGTGCAGCGTGACGTCTTATCGTAGTAACTTATGGCATCATTTGAAACACATGAACTGGCCAGTGATTGGATTTCTGACGCTGATCCACAGGTGTTTGCTGGAATATTAAACCACCATTAGTAACCACAGGTGTTATGATGCTAATGCTACTCTCCATATGACAGCCTTTGACCACAAAAAAAACAACATTTTCTCCTATTGCTCTTCCATATCATTTGTGTTTTCCTCCAGGTGGGCGGGGATTACTGCAGATGACGTACATTTACTGTTGATACAAAATAGGGTTCCAAAAGTCAAACTATCCCCATTTACTTGAATGGGAATGTGTCCGGAAATCCACGGTCATCTGGCTTCAAAAAAAAAAAAACCACACCACAGGGTCATATAAAAAAAATGATTAACCAAAGAGAATCTGCCTCACCCTGACTGACACATTAAGGCAAAAAGAATGTAAATGTCTTGAACAAACAGCAGACAGTTCATCGATGTAACGCTCTAAGGCAGGCTCCTCCTCCGCATGAAGTAAAAAGACGATTATCAAAGACACAAGATGAGACAGGATCAGGATGATGTTGGGGGGGGGACAAAACACACACAAGTGGCCTTGACTGTGCAGCTCAGTGCGAAACCATCCTGGACTTCAGTTCACATGGATAAATATTGGAAGCGGGAAATGATGCAGGATCCTCAGGAGGAGGCAGAAACCGCCTCTTCACTCCGGTGTCGTTCCACCGACTCGTATTAAGTGCCTCTTGTTTAGCTGTCGCTGCTTAGTTTGAGTTATACCTTATTAATCTCAGTCAGCACCAAGAGGAACAGAAACATAAAATGTAAAAGGTGACAATATTTAGAAAACTGTTATAATATCTTCAGACAGAATACCCTGAAATATCAATAAATGAAAGAACGTGTATATGTAGTAGAGATAAGTTCATGCTCTTTGAGGTCCACAGCTGAGTTTCACACTATATACTGGTAGATGTCTGCTTTGCCGTGGTCGGGTGTTGCAAACGGGCTCAGCCAGGTGACAGAGAACGGGTGTCCAAACACCACCTTCATGTTCATCCATTTAGACCTTTTGGCCCAACGTCTCTCCTCCTTTTTCAGCTGCTCTATGCCCTGCAGGAGATGTGACAGACATGAGGAGACAGACAAAGACATCGTCTCCAATCCTGTTACATATGGAAAACCGATGCGAACTGAATGTACATCAGCTGAGAGGATAAACCTGCGTCATTAAAATTTAATGCAACACGAAATAATAGCACGCAGAGACTACAGGTGGTGTATAATGATGCTCTACAGAGAGAATGTTATTTAAGACAGTTTTATGTCATTGTGAGTCAATGTTTTAAGGATTTGCTGACTTGATCAGGGCTGAAACAATTACTCTATGAATCTTTTTTTTGACAATTTTGGTCATTTTTTCCAGTAAGTTTTCTGATTTTTTTCATTTCAAGAAATCATTCAAACTGAATCATTTTTGTTTGTGGACAAAAACAAGACATCTGAGAAGATCAGCATTTCCAGGTTTGAAAAACATTGATTTTCCAAGCGATTACTGACAGATGAATCGATTATGAAAATAATTGTGAGTTGCAGCCCTAGACTTTATGCACAAAGTTAAAACTGTTGTGTGTAACTTTTAAAATATAACCAACCATTCAGATCATTGTCAAAATGATTTCACTCAATGATAATTAAGATCACCAGCTCCACACGACTCTTGTGGTTAGATCTTGTGTCACCTGGCAACAGCAACACTGCACTGCAAACAGTTTGGACTATGACAAGTTTCACAAGTGAATTCTACTGCTGAAAATGCTCGGTCATTCAGTACTTTGACAGGATATATTGCTTCTTGTCCCCGCCCGTCTGGGCTACGGCTGTATACATTAGTGGAGGCTGGTGATAAAAAAAATGTTGAGAGAGAAAAGAGAAAATGCACCACCTATAATTAGAATCTATAGTAAAATATTTTTCTGGAAATACATCAGAAAAATAAAATTGTAAAAGAGGCATGTTGACATTTTTAATTACCGGTAAGTCAGGTTGTTCCCAGCATTTCCTGATGAGTAACACAATCACACACACACACACACACTCACACACTGATAGTAGCAGCCTCCATTAGATTAAAATGGACAGAAATAGATGTTTGTGGTGAATATTATGTCTGTGACTCATCCTCATGGGTGGGTTGAGTGGATACAGTATGTATCTCAAACTCCCTGGAGACTGTAAGTGAACACACACCACACATCTACACAGTGACTATGAATTTAGAAACTTTAACCTCCGTCACTGAGACACAGTCAACAGTTGTTAGGTATAGCCTGTTGAGTCATTTAAAGTCAGGGATCACTTCTCACTTCACTACTTCAGTGCAGTGCAGTTGCAGCACACTGTGTTAGAGCCTGTGCAGCACATTTTACTTTACTGTTCAGATTTAAGTAACTTCCATAAACACAGTAGGAGAATGTAGAAGAGATGCTTGAAAGCCAATCGTCCAAGCAAGCTGAGCCGCGAGTGTCGTCACTAGAAGAGTCATGAGCGCGACGTCCGACACAAGAATCAAACCGAACAATGCCGAACTTTAGATCAGTTAAAAAGACGCGTTAATCTCCTAAATTTAGAAAGAAAAGGTTTAAAATCTCAGTATTTAACAGAGGAGTCTGGTGTATTTAGTGACAGCATTGCTGAAAGCAGACGGTTCAGTGAGTGCTGAACTTATCTTTTTAATGAACTGATTCTAGTGATTCAGTTTCAGCGAAAACAACTGCTGTGGTCGTCACTAGTTTGTGTCGCGTATAAAACGAGGCGGTTTTGTGCAGCCGTGCTACGACGAGCCCGTCCACCTTGAGGAGGTCCTATGAGGTAATGGAAAATGACATCCCTGAAACCAAAACCGAGCAGTGCAAGAACTGTATAATAGAAAAGCATCGTAATACGCCGCAGACACAAAGATTCCTACTGTGCACTATGTACTTTGTAAAGTACGCACTATGTAAAGTTTGCTGAGCAGGCAGGAACACTGTGTGTAAATAAATGATGGTCTACACCTCAATGGCTTTTGCACATCAACGGTCGGCCACAAAATAGCTGACGACTCCTCATCACTCCATCACGATGTGATTAAGCAAATAAATAATGATCAGAAATTTAAAAAAAGATGAAAATGCTTTGCAGATGGAGTCAGCAGCTCGTGATAATGAGCTGATGCTCAAATATTTTACTGAAGAAAAAGAAAAAGAAGACTTAAGTACAGTCAAGAGGAAAGCTTGTTTTGTCCAGGAGCTTAAACTTGTTTGTTTAAAGCTTAAAGAGTTGCGGAAAGAGAAAGATTCATAAGGTTGAATAGAGAAAATGTGCTTATTTAATAATAAATAATAATAATAATAATAATGATGAATTTTATTTGTAATGAATATTACAAATAAAATATTTGTTGAATATTTGAATATTTTTTATATTTTTAATGTCAAATTGTTGACAAAGCCCATTCTATTGAGTTAAATATGTTAAAACATGGAAAAAGAAAATCACCCTTTGACATTGTGTCTCTGCTGTAAAAGCATTTTCATGAAAAATCCACTTTCATCATCGACAGTGACAACATTTCCAGTGTTGCGATAACCGCTTGTTTCACTCACCGTTTCATCGGTGCAGATGGAGTGAACCTGAGTTCCAAACATGACTGCGGTGAAGATTAAAAAGAGGAGACCTTCAAAACAGAGGAGGATGAGGAGGATGACAGTTGCTGGTGGAGAGAAGTTACTGCACTCTGATGACGGCAAGAGAGAGAGAGTGTCCATTTTTAGACTTTTTTTTGCACAATATCTACCCCCAGACACTCGTTCATTCACATATATAGGAAGTCTGGAAATTAAACCGTCACTTCCACACTGCATTACTCACTTGTCCAGTCTTCTTCAAAGCAGAACACAAAATGTAACGCGACCAAAACTAGAGCGTGGAGTGATATTAGTGCAATGTACATCTGAAAAACACAATCAAAGACAACATTTTTATGACAAAGAGGGAAAAACTGTTTATCACTTACTCAATAATGAATAGAGAAAAATAGAAAAATGGTTGTAATTAAGTTCAAAATACATGCACTACTATAATAAAGTGAGATTTAGAAAGTAAGAGGAGAGCACAAGACAAAGAGAGACAGAGGCGTCATCGTTGGTGTCGTTACATGATGATTAAAGACTCACTGTGAAGAGGACAAAGTATTTCTGGTTGTTCTCTCCCACACAGTTGTTCACCCAGGGACAGTGGTGGTCCATCTTTTTGATGCAGCGTTTACACACACTGTGGATACACAGGTTCATCATCAAAACAACAAACCGGAATTTAAATATGAGTTACACGGAATTGAGTGCACATGGGGCTTTTAGTGTGCTTCACATAATTTCATACTGGCTGGAACCGGTCTATATTTGTGTGTGTATATGTAGAACTGTAACAGGAAATACATTTTTTTTACAATTCTTTTTCAATACTTTTTTTCTTTTTTTTAAAAAAAAAACTGCCAACCTGGGTGTTAACACACTACGGTTAGTGAGTCATTTGAGAAAAATGCATTATCTGAACCACAGGCAAGGATGACTCATGATATCAAATAAAAGAAAATCTCCCTGGTGTTACAATTCAATTACTCTGCTGTGTTTTTGCACTTTCCATGCCTCCAGATCCCAAGAAACCACAGAGCATGCACAGAGGGAACTCCTCATTATCAAGCTGCAGAGTCTACAAGGAAATGCTGCACAGCTTCTGCTAAAAAAAAAAAAAATAGGGAGGGGGCAGGGACAAGGACGAGGACAGAAATCCCCTGTGGGAGACTCGCACTAGGACTCTCCTCTGTGAGGTGACTACAGCAGCAGAACAATAAGGTTTAGCAGTGATTTCCCTACGATGTAACCACACATTCTACACAGAGAGCGTTGTACCTGCAGTGATGAGCTCTGTCAGGCTTGATGCTGCAGCACTTGGGACATTTGTAAACCACCTGTCCCGGTTTGAGCTGCAGGCTTTCAATGAATTCTTTAGTAGCGTTTCCTTTAGGCACAGCTCCCTGGGAGAGAAGGGAAGAGACGAGACACTTTGAAAAGACACGTCATTGGGGTTTCTTCCACATGAATTGTCAACGGACTACTTTGACTCAGATTAACTTGTGTGCGGTAACAGCAAAACTCAGAGATTGTTTCACTTGTTGAGTGCAACAAGATGATTAAGTTAAATTAAATTAGAGCTGCAACTACGATTATATTCATAATCGATTAATCTGTCGATTATTTTGAACGATTTGTCCATAAAATATCAGAAAACTTTAAAAAGTGTTGATCGGTTTTTGTCAAACCTGGAAATGATGATGTTCTCAAATGTCTTGTTTTGTCCGCAAACCGAAATTATTAATTTTTAAAGATTTCTTTGTTATCCAGAGCAAAGAAATTAAGAAAATATTCACATTTAAGAAGCTTAAGCAATTGGAAATCTTGTTTCAATCATGAAAGAAGCTTCAAATGTATGTCACTGGATTAAGGGCTTGATTAAAACTGATGATATATTCATTATCAATGAAGGTAATCCGGGTGAGACGTGAGGTCTTAAAAATAAACAAATTAAAAAGTTTTAGATTTGCTGTATTGTAATGAAGCTTAAAATAATGACGAGCGTCACATTCATGTGCATTTTTAATTATGAATAATTTACAGAGCTGCTATGTTTTGTGCCTTAGTTATGAAGACACCTAATAATTAAATGTTCAAATGTTATTTTTTTCAAATGTCAGATTTTCAGACCTTAAAATAGGCCACAACGTTCTTATGATTGAGAAATTACAGGAATAAAACTCCTGTATAGTTTTTTTCTTATGGAGTGACTAGTCGTCATCCATGGAGCTGAATTTGGAGCGTTTAGAGGCGGTGGTTAGTTCAACCGCTGACAAAATAAACCACTGAGATTTGACTGACCGGGTCTGTGCACATGGCCCTGGCGTGAGAGGCGAGGGCGAGGAAGCCGAGGCTCCCGAAGATCAGCCCGTTGAAGAGGCTGTAGGCCACGTTCTTGGCCGGCAGCAGCATCACAAACAGCACCACAAACTCGGCGTAGAAGACCAGGAGCCAGGTGATGATGCCGCACACGATCCCGCAGCTGTCGCGGATGAACCACATGGTGTCGGAGCTGTTGCGGGGCGGGGGCGGGGCACAGTGCTCGGGCTTCAGGTAGCCAGCTTGCCGCTCGATGTCCCTGGTGCGGTGAGCCGGGCTCTTCATTCTACAAGACCTGTGGCTCCAACCACATGCTGTGAGAAGAGATGAGGAGAGGATGGAGAGGAACAATTACTATATATTAGGAGGTAACACAAAACAGCTAATCATCACAGTCTAGAAGCTGCAACAACGATGTTTGGGAGTTTCTGTCTGAGAAATACCTTAAATCAAGCTACAGCTTAATTATAGCTCTCCCTGCAGTAAGTGTCCCACAGGTGCAGTTCTACTAGTTAGTGTAAATAGTCATATGAGTTAACTACAATCTCCAGCAATAAAAAGGAAGTAGAGACTAATAAGACACAGTGAATCAGCAAATTGAAGTAGAGGAACCATTAACTAAAGGAGGAACAGACACTGGCTGGTCTCATTCCAACAGGCTGCAAAAACCCATGCACATTCCTCTCACATCAGAAAAAAGAGGTTGTTGGAATTATAATAAACCACATTTTTTGTATATTTCTGTAGTAAAGGCTTAAAAACAAGTCAAATGACAAAAAATGTCAGATTATGATCAATATGATTCAATATTACAGGAAGATAAAACAGAATTCTGCTCCCACTTTCTCACCCAAATCAGAGCGAGTGGTAAGCGAACTCAAATGGTTTGGACATTGCAGAGGATTCAATCAAACCACGTGGCTTCACTGAGTGACAGACTAATCTCACTTTTATGTCAATTAGTCCTTGGTGAATGCTCCTGGCAGGGGCACACGCTCCCCCTAAGGGCAGGAATGTAATGAGAATGACAACGATGCGGCACATGCGGGAGGAAAATCAATCAAAGTCGTGTCTGAGTTAAACAAATACGTCTCATGGTTCATTTCAGCGGATCACTCACAGACTCACAGACACCAGCTCTGTGCCCGCGTTACCACTTCAGACCTGAAAAAACCCTCTCACTTCATCTCAGCCAGTGAGTTCCACTTTCTATTGAAGAGATAAAGCAATTGTGCTTTTTTTCTGTCAAGATTTAACCAGTATTTCGTAACAATAATAAAAGCACATTATGCAGCTTTTATTTCACTGCAGGAACAGGAGGAGAACATTCACCAGGACAACCTGCCAGGACTTACACAATGAGCACGAGACAATGGGTCTATAACTGGACACAGTATTACAGTAAATCATGTGATTGTGAATCAGACTTATATAAAAAAAATTAAATCAAGAAAGACAAACAAATCTTGACTTAAGATTTAAACCAGAGCTATTTGGGGATCCACTTTTTAAAGCTAAAATATTGTGACCCTAATTGCAATATAAATCACGACAAGAGCACATTTTTGCTCAATGAAGTGACTAATTCACAGCAATGTCTGCAACATCTACTACAATTTTTAAACATTTACATAGAAATCTCAAATACACAGGATGGGAAAATTCTGCAAATTTGTTTGGGGACCCAAAAAACTCTTCTGCGACCCATCTGTGGGTCCCGACCCAGTCTTTTGGAATCACTGACTTGAACTATTCCATCAACCCAGCTCAAAACATAACAGTGAAACAAGGGTCTTAAAAAAAGGTCATTCCTAGTACCTTAATCAGCATGACTGACCGAAACTGATTCAGATCTGTTTGGTGTGTTATCACTGAAACTAGTGATAAAGATCATTAACTCCTGAAATAAATAATATTTCAAAATATATTAATTTATGTTATGCTTTTATCATTGAGTTGCCCCGCTGGTGGCTAACTGCTACTTTCATGTACTTCCTGGGCTTCACTTCTCAAACGTAAGTGCGGTCCACATCACTCAGCAGGAGTCAAACACAAAAGGTCATGTTTGGGCTCCAGTCATTAAACTAGCAACTTGTGTCGTCAGCACAGTAAAACTTAAAATGGCCTGCCCTTCATTCATCGGCCAAAAACTACTACACATTCTTGGACGAAATCCTTGTTAAACAGGTTTTATTTAATCGCTCATTCGTGAGGTTGGTGGGAGCAGAGACACTTCAAGTCAAACTGGTTCCAGGGAGGGGGGGATCCCTTACTTCATTCACAGTTCACTGCATTTAAACAAAGCCACCAAAGTAAAAATGCAGATAATCTGAGCGACAAGACAGAAACATGTATGGTCATGAAAGACCTGGGATGAAACTGACTGCAAAACCAGAGTTCATTAACAGCTGTAAAAATCAATGAATGGTTCCTTTTACAGCCTATTGACTTCTCTCAGTGAATGACTGTGTTTACAATGAAAGCACCAACTGACAGACTTGTAGCAGGGACTCTTCACAGAACAGCCCGTCTTTATTTATGCAGAAACAAAGACAAACCCAACAGCTGAGAGTGAATGAAAACATGATACCCCTGCAGTGCTGAGAAATCTAAATGCCAAGTTTAAACTGTGCTGACAACAAATGTATGGTACAATCAGATATTAAATCAATGACACTACTACGTTACTATTAGAATATTAAAAATGTGTGACATCATATCACTCTATGATGGTATGTTACAGTAAATCCAGGCGTCCAGGGACAACATTATTATTATTACTATTATTATGATACTGCAAAAACATATTAGGTGTTATAGCCAATCCTGAATAAAGGTTTTTAAGCATTTGCAATTTTTAGCTCATCATATTTTCCAAATTAAATTGAGTTTAATGAAATCTGTGACACTCAAATTTAAGTAAATACAAAAAACAACAGATGTTATTAAAATGTGAAAGCTGTAAAAACAAAATACACATCTAACTCCAGGCTGAGTTGTTCTCAGGACATCTAACAGGACCACTAACATACTGGAAATATGACATTTATAGTGCACAGCTTTAGAGAAATTTCAAGTTAAAAGTCCCACATTCGCACGTTTTAAATAAATAAATAAATAAATAAATAGCTAAAATTTGGCATGTAATAAAATGACCAAAATTTTCCATTTGTCAGTTTTAGAGATATTGTCATTAGTGGAAGAGTCATGAGCACGACAGATTCTAATGGTTTTAAGTCATCATGTGAGCATACAGAGTATGTATACCTGCAGAACAGTGTGAGCTCTGTGTTTCTGTGATGATCCCAAATACAAATATAAGTGAATGTGAGATAGAAGTATTGAAAACTTTGAAAAACTAAATTGAATGTGTATTGGTCATTATCAGTCTGATACTGGTCAAAATCACTGGATCAGATATCAGACAGATAAAAATGTAAAATCCATTATAATTCAAAAATCATATGTGTCACATGCATCACTCTTTACAGACTGAAAAATGTAAATAAAAATCAGCAAAGCAGTTTAGCCGAGTCATGATTGGGCTGTTTATTACAGCAATATTTGGTACACAGTCAGAGATTTACGTGTGTGAACTGACTCAGCATTAAGGTGCTGTTGACAGAGTTAACGTAAATAAAGGTCCACATAATATGAATCAATTCTTAGAAACATTAGAAAACAGACTGCGACGAAACAGGGTTGAGTTTCACACAAAAAAGTAGTATCGTCCCCTCCCTAATTTTAAGTCATTATTGTGCAGGTACAGTGAGGTCACATATAGACTGACTAGGTGTGACATCTATGACATACTGGGCAGCAGACACTTTTACTGTACAGTTTCAAGTTAAATGTCCCACATTTAAACTTTTTAAATCAAAAAGCTCTCAATTTTGACATGTAATAAAAACATAAGCTCTGGTAAATACTGATACAGTTGTGCTCAGGACATCTATGCCCACTAGCAGAGTGGAAATCAATATTCAGTAAAAGTACTGTATTATCAAAATGTGAATGGTGTAAAAATACACATTTAACTCCATGCTTCTTTTAAGACACAAATGTTTCATTGGGCAAATGACTGTAACCTATAGATTCATTGATAATGGAAATGACTAGCATTGTATATGATTTACTTTGACAGGGACATAATTGGAAACTGTTTAAACTTCATTTTGTGGACTCACAAATTAACGGATTTAACAGGAACAGTCAAATGTAAGTGTTTATACACTTTTGGGAAAAGCTTCAACTGCTACCAGAATAAGGACGAATTTGTGTCACTATTCAAAGCCTTTTAAATAGTGATCGATATCAGACTGACTTCCAGAAAGTACTGAAGCAATATAACTGTGCAGGAAGTGACTGTGGCAGCTACACTAGGATATCTGGATTTCCAGTTGTTACCTCACAGCACTAAACTCAACAGTGTCATAAATAAAGAGTGGGAGCTCTACAGTTCATTTTGTATAAAAAATAAAAACCTACCTCACAGTCTCCAGGTTTGTCTACAAAAGTTTCCTGAACTCTTGGCGTAGTTTGGAGGCTTCGTGCGGTTAAAGCAGAGCAAACTGAGAGTGGGAGTCTCCACCGCGGCTCCGCCTGATAGCTCAGCACCAGCTAGCCTCACTGCTCCCCGGCCGCGCAGCTGCTGCTCTCCGCGGCTTGGCTCCCGCTCTCTCCCCACCGCCTTGGTTTGGACGAGAGGGTCGTTGACGTTTTGTTCGTCTTCGACTACAGCCGCGGACTGAGCCTTGGTGAAGGCCTCAGGTTCAGAAAGGTCTGCGGGCGGTGGGACAACAGAACCCCGCAGAGCCAACCAGGAAGTCTCCCTACTGGCTCCTCAGAAACATAGCTGCCCTGCGCTGAGTCTGCCAGGCAGCACTTTCTCTCAGGCTGAGCCGTCACGATTTCTACAATAAAACATGTTTTAAATCAATTTTCATGTCGTAATACACAATGTGTGACCATGAAAAAACTACAACAGAAATAATAGCAAACAAAAAATATAAAACATACCGCAAATGGTATGGGTAACACCAGGGTGATTAAAAATATTACATTACATCCTGAGAACAAACATGTGTACATTTGCATGAATAATTAATAATTAACTTATGCTGATTGTAAAAGATGGCACAATTATGTATGATATTGGTTGACCTTTGTCCCTTAAAATGACTTGTATGCCTGATGCTTGAGGTAAAACACATTACCCATAACCTATAGACAAGAAAGATTTTGAATTCCAACCAACTCTGATTACTAAAAAAAAAGTTGTTTCACTGAATTATGTCGTGAACTACTCAGTAAAGTCCCCCAATTCTACTTTTTCATATTAACATTTTTAAATGTTTGAGACAAATATTTGCATATCAGCAAACATACCAAGATCTGCCAATATGATTAATGACTGAAACACTGGAGTAGGCTGCTGCTTCCTTGACTTCTATGCTTGCACCCAAATGTTTATTTATTTTGCACAGTGCATCTGCTCTGGCATTCATTCATTCATTCATTCATTTATTAATTAATACTACATTTTCACCTTTTCATTGTTTTAAAAACCCGCAGCTTTTACTTTGAAAACCGGATGTGGTGTTTTTCTTTTCATTTTTCCCTCTGTCGTTCTTTGATTACGTAGAAGTAGAGCGACGCTCACACATGCCTGTAGTGTTTCTGTCACATCAGTATGGCAACAGTAAAAGTCAGCGAGGCTGAAAAAGTCTACATTTTACACGGTATTCGGGTAAGTTTGCACCTCTAATCGTCCTCGCACTGTTCTAACTGTATATCATTTGGATAAATGACACGGCAGTGAGTGGTTTGTGCTCCACACGGGCTCGCTGTGTTAGCACTTGTTCTCTAGCAGCCTGTGTTGTTGTTGTTGACATGTTGATTGTTGTCTTCAGGATGATTTGCGGGTGGACGGAAGAGGCTGCGAGGACTACAGACACGTGGAGATAGAGACTGATGTGGTGTCCAACACGGACGGATCTGCTAAAGTCACACTGGTAAACCATAAACACATAGCATAGCATGGTGTTTCAGCTAAAGTCCAACATTTTGCCTCATAGTCTGGATTAATAAAAATAAAAACAGTGCGAGAATGTTAAAGTTATCCTTTGTTCTTTCTGTGCCTTTTTTACTGACTCATGTAATCTCTGTCAGGGTTACACAGCAGTTCTAGTTGGGATTAAGGCTGACATTGGAAAACCAAAACCCATGGTGCCAAATGAAGGATATCTGGAGTTTTTTGTTGACTGGTGAGTATGATGTGAACCATGAGAAAAATAAGAGCAAACTTTTTTCTGTTTAGTCATGTGAGCATTCCCCTTACATTTTGCTTTTGTAAAGTCATTTTGTCAATACTTTCCTTATGTTTTCATGACTGTATTAACCTGAGGTGAAACATCCATCCATCTTCTACCACTTTATCCTCCACATGACGGTCGTGGGGGGCACTGTGCTGATCTCAGCTGGCATAGTGCAAAAGGCAGGTGCATCACAGGGCCACATATAGAGACAAACAACCATTCACTCTCACCCATATGGTCAATTTAGAGTGTCCAATTTACCTAATCCCCATATTGCATGTTTTTGGACTGTGGGAGGAAACTAGAACCCACACTGTTTGCTAAAAGAGCATGAAAGCAACAAGTAAATCCTGACTTTTGTTTAATAACACAGTCCAAATTGATTGTAAGAAATACTGTATCAAATTGACTGGATTATAAGGTCTGTTGACAAAAAATATGTGATAAAAATTAACTCTTTAAAAGATGCTTTTTTTATCACAATTTGTGTTAATATGTGTTATAATAATGCTGGTAAGTGTTTCAGTCATTTCAACCACTAGGAGGTAGAGTTGTGTTGTCTGTTTCCCGTGTTTCACAGTGATGTGCAAACCTTCCAAGTCAGACAGTGTCATAATGTGTTACATTAAATATGCACCACACATGTCTGGAGTGGAGACAACTCTGTGTCTTACTTACTTTTTTCCCACCACCTCAGTGTTCTGTTCCCGCTAATGTTTATTATCTTATTGTCCTTCTTCCGTCCTCTCCAGTTCAGCCAATGCAACCCCTGAATTTGAAGGCAGAGGAGGTGAGGAGCTGGGGACGGAGCTGAGTAACACTCTCTACAAAGTCTTCAACAACAAACACAGCGTGGACCTGAAGAGCCTGTGCATCAGTGCAGGAGAACACTGCTGGGTGCTCTACGTGGACGTGCTGGTGGGTGCAATCATACGTCCACGTCACAAGACACGGTTTATTCCTACTCGTATGATATAATGTGGCTCATCTTTATGTTTTATTTGAGAAATAAATCCAAGCAGATTATTTGAGTTGAGGAAAGTAACATATCACACCTTTATGCTTCCACAGCTGCTGCAGTGTGATGGAAACTTGTATGATGCCATTTCTATAGCTATCAAGGCCGCGCTCTTCAATACAAAGTGAGTTATGTGTCATTTTATTTTATTATTAATAGTCCTGTAAATTCTTTAATGATCATTTATTTTGTTAATCCTGATGCTTTGTTCTATTTTATCACTGCAAAACCCGACCTGAAATATGAATCAGGGCTCGTAATCCTTGAAATGCTTGAAACGAATAGCTAATTGACTCAATACTATGTTTATTAGCCCGAGGAATAAAACGCTTTCGTGTGACCTTGCCTTTTTGTAAAACACATTTTTGTTTGTTTGTAGCACACTACCACCTCATTTATTGCAATAAAACAGTGAAATAATACTTTTTAGTTTGAATGTATTGATATAAATTTAATCCCAGCTGTGAGGTGCTGGAAAACATGAAAATGGACGTTGAAAGTGCTTGAATTTGATCATGGAAACCTGTGATGAATGCGCTTCTCAACATTCCTCTGACGTCATGACCAACAGAATTCCCAGAGTGCACATATCGGCAGACGAGGAAGGAGGAAAGGAAATTGAGTTGTCGGACGACCCGTACGACTGCATGAGACTCGATGTAGAAAATGTCCCCTGCATCGTGACCTTGTGCAAGGTGAGCTCACTTTGTTACACTCGGGAGGTGAATAGATTCTAAAGGTCCGTCGTCACACGCGTGCAGTGAATACATAAACGCTGTCTGTATCCACAGGTGGGCCACAGACACGTGGTGGACGTGACTCTGCAGGAGAAGGCGTGCTCTGTGGCGAGCCTCATCATCTCTGTCACGCACAAGGGCACCATCACCTGCACGAGGAAGGTGGGCGGAGGCAGCCTGGACCCAGAGAGCATCTTTGAAATGACAGAGGTGAGTCCGGTGCCTTCTCTTTAACCATCTGGCCTCCTCTCATCACAGCTGGTACATTAGCATAAGGTGGTTTAATTTATTTTTTTATCTCACAGTCATTGTCACGTTTACATTATGAGAGTTGACCTTGAGCTTATAATTGGCTAAATTAATCGGTAGGCGGTAAAATAATGAAGAAAATCAAACGTTTGTCTTGAATTAAGTCTTTGTTTTCTCTCTTATTATAGTGTTAAATGTGATGGGTAGCCACTGTACTGTTGTGTTAGAAAATCAACCCACATTATGTAAAAATATGTTACGGTGTTGATTTATTGAATAAAACGGTATGTTTTTCTGTTTCCAGGCAGGTAAACGGGTTGGAAAAGCTCTTCATGCTCCACTCATGGCACTGCTGCAACAGGAGGAGAGTTTGGGAAAGAAGAGACAGAAAGTTGGCTTTTTGGGTTAAAAGCACCGTGTGTATGTAGATGTAAACATCGTTTTCTAATAAAACCTTTTATATATATACAGACATTTTGTCTTTGTATGGCAACAACTTGCATAGTGTTGTATGGAGTTAAAAGAAACAACTCCTATGATCACTTTATTTGTCTTTATCAGAGATTTGGCTCATGAAAAATACTAGCATTGATTTGCAACATTTCAGCGCTAGACCTCAGGGCAAGACTTTATTTTACTATTTTGTAATACACAATATGAACTATTCTTTTGTACTTTAAATACAAGGGGCCATCGTAGAGTGACATTATAAGGTACTTAAGGTATTTACTGCAGTAAATGGATGATTAACCACTTTAGACAAAGATAGTAACTAATATGTTATTTTTTCATTAGTATTTTAAATTCAGTTCAGTTCAATTTAATTTGTATAGCGCCAAATCACAACATACATATCTCACTGTACATATTACAATAATATGTAACGCAACAATTCACACAATGAGCAAACACTAGGCATCAATGGAGAGAAAAAACTGACCAAACCAGACTCAAAGATGTGCAGCCATCTGCCTCGACCGGTTGGGGTGAAAGGAAAAATGGGGGACAGAGGAGGGGAAGGGGAGAGGAAGGAGAGGTAGAGACAGAAGATTGTATCAAGTTATAAGTTTTGACTAGAAAGTTGTGAATTAGTCAATAAATAAGTTGGTGTGCTAAGTCATTTATAAATTAGGTTTACACATATATATATATTGCAGGCATAAAAACACATCAGAGCATCTCTGTATTTGTCATCCTCAATCACCAATGATGAGTTGATCAAATCTGAATCTCTGCACAGGAAAAGTCCAGACTCTCTGTAACCTTCTGTCTTTGCCACGTGGCAGTAGAGGATTTGTAAAGTCTCGCAGAGAGACCAGATGTGACTGGATGGTTTCCACCGGGACTGTTGTTTGTGAGTGTGCGTGTGTGTGTGTGTGTGTGTGTGTGCAGACTGCGTGAGCACACGGGTCCAAAACAAATTCCTACATATGTTCAGAGCTCTCATTGCACTTTGAAACAAAACATTTGATGATTGATGATTCTGATTAAAGACTACACAGATGCTGGTTAATGAATGTTTCATTTCGGTGCTTCACTGCTGCCAAAAAGCACCCAGAAATATTCCGATTTTTTTCCGAACGAGACATAAAGTAAGAGCATTTTTGGCCAGCTTTTAGGAAAGAACGTCTTATTCAGTCATGTTCTCTCAACAGTCCAGTCTTTTAAAGGCAAGAAATAAACTGACACCAAGTTATTAAGGCTTTTATGCAACAGGCGAGTCAGTGTTTGTTGATTCGTTTTTTTCTTTTCTTTATTTCTGCTCCAAGTTATGTCATAACTGTTTCCACACTGTCTCGCTCCTGTCTGCCAGTCTCCACCTGCTCTCCACACCTGGCTCTGGTTAACACAGCTTCTCCAAGTGAAGTGTCAGGAGCCAGATGACACACAGACACACACACACACACACACACCATCCTCTCAGGCTCCTGAGGATGGATTGTTATTCCTGTAAATGACAGTTTTGGACTTCAGTGCTTTCCCTCTGTAGTGTCGTATGAGAGGGAGGGTGTGAGGCGCAAGCAGATAAATTGCAGGCGTCTACGTCGCTTCAGCCTCATTCACCAGGTCTGACCATGGAGTTCAAAGGAGGGTGGTGCGTGCTGCTGGGAGCACTGCTGCTCGTGAGCGCGTCGTGTCAGCAGACTCCACCGAAGAAGAAGCCACTGAAAAAAGGTACAGCTGGAAAACATCTGTCACTTCACAGCCTGTATGAGGAATGGCAGGATTATTTGAGACGCTGATATCAAATGAAATCATCTCCATTGTTTTCCCCTCACAATCATGCACCTACAACTGCACTGTTCCAACTTGAATACACATGATGTCAATGTTCTCTGCTGTTTGGACTCAGACGCGACCCGGGACACTGCCATCGAGGAGCTGCAGAAACAGATCAACGACATTGTTGACGAGCTCAACCTTCTGAAGGAGCAGCAGGCCCTGCAGACAGGTAAAGCCCATATTAAATAGCTCTATATTCTGACAGCTGACATTGGTTTCTCAGTCTCAGGTCTTTCACTATAAATCTAGGGCTTTATTCAGATTACAGCTCAAATTCCAATACAGATGAGATTTCATTTGATGGTCACATTCATAACTATAAGTGACTTGCATCTGATTCTGTTGTTTGGCCAAAACAAGCCACAGAGACTCTCATATGACCCTTAACTATCAGATCTATAACCACTCTAGGACATCTAGGAATGACAGATTTTGCATATTGGATTTCTGTGTCCTCAAAGCCCTGAGAAAAACTCTGATGTGAGTAACGTCTGTGGAAAAAACAATCACTTCAGCCTCGTAATGTGAACGTAGCCGCTACGAGAACCTTCTCCAGTTGATTTCTTATCCACACCCTCAAGAAGAGGTGGTCCATCTGCTCCTGTGGCTGTGCCGTTTGCTTTCCGAGCCTTTTTTCTGCAGATGAACCCTGAGAGAAAAAGAGAGAGAGTGAGCAAAGTCAGAAAGGACTGAATTAATGAGTGAAAATGATAATGATCTATGTTCTATAGAAGCCTATTCTCTGCATGTTTTGAGTCAAGCAATTGACAGGTTAATTATTATATGGTTGAATTCTCTAGGCGGTAGATCATTCCATTTGCAAAATAAAGTGGCAAACACTGTAGCATGTGCTATTTGTTTACATCTGGTCTCACCCTAACCCCAACAAGAAAGGACGTGGACACACCCTAAATTACCCTTTATAATATTTAAATCATAAAATGGTTGTATTGTCTTTCAACCATTTAAAGCAGTGTTTGATCTCTCGTACTCTCACACGAGCGACAGTGTTCATGGCATCAAAAATAGATTTTCAAATTGGTCTGAGCCATTAAAAGTAAACACAGATGGGATCCATGTGTGTGATGGTCGTCTTTGAAATGGGGAAGGCACATGGCAAGTTTGTCTGATCTCAAGTACAGGACTGGAAATGATTCCCGGTTGTTCTTGCAATCCCAAAAAAAAAAGAAGATGAAAAGCACCTTTTAGTTTCATAATGACAATGAGGTTTTCGTGCTTATATCCTGACTTTTGTTCATATATCAAAGCGGGGATAACAGGACATTAAAGTGATTCTGGAACTGGATCACAGTTGAGTTTTATGTGTCTTTTTTTCTCTCCCTCTGTAGTTTGTTTGAAAGGCGTAAAGATCCACAGCAAGTGTTATTTAGTCGACCCTTTGAAGAAGCGCTATCACACTGCCAGTGAAGACTGTAACGCCCTGGGCGGCGTCCTCGGCACGCCCTCGTCCAGCGATGAGAACGACCAGCTCAGAGACTACATCCGCCAGAGCATCGGCCCAGACGAGCAGGTCTGGCTGGGTGTCAACGACATGACGACTGAGGGAAACTGGATGGACCTGAGCGGCACCAGCATCACATACAAAAACTGGGACACCACCAATCACCGGTCCCCCCAACCGGATGGCGGCCAGTCCCAAAACTGTGCCGTCCTGTCTGGGGCCGCGGGTGGGAAGTGGTTTGACGAGAACTGTCGTGAGGAGAAGGCCACCGTCTGCCAGTTCAACATTGTTTGATCCCATTTATCTCATGATAGACTGTGCATGGTCATAGCTGCTTTGTCTGTATGCTTGCTGCAGTGCCTGCTACTTTCAAAAGGAGCTTTTCAGCCCGTGGTTCTCAACCGGTTCTGCATCTGGACCCAATTCAGATCAAAAAGTCAGAGTCAGTTGCAATGAAGGTATTACATTTACAGAAATGATGTGGCGATATGTAATTTGCAGAATTCCTTGTGGTCGCAGTAGAGAACATATTCTCTAAGGCAGGGTTTCTCAATCCTGGTCCTGGGGAGCCACTGCTGCCCTGCATGTTTTAGAAGTTTCTTCGTTTCATCACACCTGATGGGTCTTTATCAGGCTTCTGCTGTGCTTACTGATGAGCTGACCGTTTGAATCAAGTAGAGAAACATCTAAATCATGCAGGACAGTGAGTCCCCAGGACCAGGACTGAGAACTTGTCTGAGGTCATTTCAAAGATTACCCATTTCTTTTCTATTTTTTCCAAAAATAGAAGTTATTAGATATTCAAACTTCATGGCACCAATGTCTCTACGATAAACTAGATCTCCACACCTTGAAAGCTCCATGACACTGGTTGAGAACCACTGGTTGAAGCTCAGGCATCCCTTACAAACAAATAACTACTGTAGAGTATTTTACAATCAAGTCAAAGCGATAACATTTTGCAATTGAATAAAATCCAACCTCTATCTTCAATGAGAATTCTTTAAAGAGATGATTTCAGTTTGCTAGTTTTGTAGTCTCCTATAAAGGTCTAACCTGATGTAACTGAAAGAGGGCATCAATAAAATACAAAAAAAATATCCTTGTCTTTTGTCGTTTTGTACGGAAGCGCATTGCATTCACTTGAAAAAAAAATGTTGGTTTGTTTTTCGGAGTAATTTTTTTTTTGGTCTGTTTTTCGGAATAATTAATTGTCATGGTTGGTTTTTCTGAGTCATTTTTTTTCATTTTTTTGCACTAATTTAGAGCGCATTTCTGTATTTTTGTGGTGAGAGGCAAATAACATCACATGCATGTCCGATTAGGTGAATATGTCAAAGATGGGCTGCATGAGTGGCTTTAAAAATGTGGGGTTCTGAAACGTTCTTAAATTTGGGACCATTATCGCTCATTTAAATTTGGCACCTTGCAGTCGGAATTGTCATTTGCCATTGTCAATTGTCATTGCATTTAGCAAAAACCGCTGACTCATTTTAATGCAGGCACATCGCATTGAGGGAGTCTTTACTGCTGAGGTCGGACATAATAATCACCTACACATCTTGCACTCCCGTTTATACTCTCAGGTAGCCCACAGTGCTGTGTGAGTGAGAGGGGGAATGGCTACAGTAGAGCGGCGAAAGCTAATGTGTGCTTCTTTTACCGATATATTTAACAATATATTCAAACTTGTCACTGCACTTACTTGTGCTCGTGGCAAGACACCTGTCAAGTTTGAAATCAATCGGACCATCGATTTCGAGAGACAGACGTTCCTGCAATTTATAGATGGATTAATGATGTATATTACTGCACACTGACCAAAGCACTAATGCAATTAGCAGAAGAAGAAGTTAAAATGCCTGAAAGTTAAGTTAAGCTAAACTTCTCATCTTATACCATTGGAAATAATACTATTACAACAAAGAAATAATCAACCAAACACAATTTCCCTTTACTTTTTGTGCTAAGTCTGGTTCAAACACCCTCTGAGCTGCACCTTCACTGGGAAATTCTACCAAACAGTCATTAATGACATTAACGTACAACGTTTGTTTGTGATGAAATATACAATACAATTAACCGACTCGTAAATTAACTCACTCAACTATTAAAAAAAAATCCACAAATTTGGCAACCCATGTTGCTGGCAGGACATTCTGTTTTTAAATATAAAATAAAATCACACTTTTACAACAGGGCTGAGATGGAAGTCACACATATTGCCAATGCTAAAAGCTTCATCCAGAAAATGTTATTGGGTTATTTCTCTGGCCTGAAAGGTTCCCTTGGCTTCACATAGGAAAAGCTTTTACACCTAAATATGCATAGGCTTTCTATGGATATTTCCTCAGAGACAGATCTCCAACTAATGTTTGACTGTAAATTGAGTTGGGGGGGCAGAAAGGCTGTGGGGTGGTGTCACAAAGTAGTAGAACTGTTTAAGAGCAGTCACTAATGCATATTCATGGCATAATATTATCAAAAACATGGACTGGAGATAAAATGTTACGAGGAAAATGTAAAGTGGTGGAAATCAGAGGTCTTACATGTTATACGTTTGGTTAACTGCTCGTCAGAATTGCATGTCAGACACGGATGAATTGTTTCTAAACCTCGTGTTAACAAATGTGGGTGAGGATATTCATAGAACACAAGAAATTCAGTGAGATTCTGAAGTGAATTTCCCCATTCAATTTCTCACACATGCATTATACGCCTTGGACGTAATGCCTCGCCATATAATTTCCCACAAATTACCAGGAAAATGCCACATTTTTTAATATTACCCTATTAGGTACAATATTGTCAGCGTGACTTTGCTCATTGTGCAAATGAATAAGTGCTGTTCATGTGATCATTTAGGGAATACATGTAGAAAATAAAAGGGTATTTTTTTTCCCTCATTTGAAATATCACTTTAATATTTCCACTCTGCTGCTCTAACCAGTGAGTGAGTATTTCATTTCTTCCAACAGGAAAACAGCATTAAATGTGGCTGAGGCATTTGTTTCTCTCAGCATGGCAAAGACACATACCCAAATGCCAAGAATGCGTAAGTGCAGATTCGATTTACGTCTGCTGCATTCAGGTGCATCATAAAGTACAGCGTGCTGAAGGAATGGGGTCAAAGAATATTCCTCGACTGTCCCTTTGTGGTCAAACACGCTGTGCTTGTCCTGTTTTTCACAAACCCTCTCTTATTGACCCACCAGCTGTACACAACATACCATTGATCTCAAGTGCACACGCATGCATCTTACTATGTGTGATTGATGTGTCTTCTGTTAACTAATGATGGCTCTGAAAAGGGGTTTAACTGTGAGTGATGAGGCAAAGCTCAAATGACATGAATTGAATGAAACTACCTGCGTTCTGTGTAGGGCTTCTTATGATATAAGACGGAGGATCAAGTAGGTATTTTAAGTAGATTCACATCACAAAAATACCACCCATCTCTTAGTAAAACAAAAATATATATAGTTTATTTCCTAATTCTAGTTTGCATATTCTCTTTTATAACCCTATTCCATCCCACATACCCCACATACTTTTACCCTTTTTTTTTATACAAACTTCCAACAAGAAGTAAAAATAAAA
>NW_025320813.1:68350-75850 GCF_019176455.1 Solea senegalensis | reverse complement strand
GGACGATGACATCACGTCCTGCGTTGGCGATGGGTTCCCCTGGAGAAACAGTGATGTCACACACTTTCTATCCAATCACAGCGAGGCGTGACTGAGTGGACACCAGAAGGAGGACTGAGTGGACACCAGAAGGAGGACTGAGGGGACACAAGAAGGACTGAGGGGACACAAGAAGGACTGAGTTGACATCAGAGGGACTGAGTGGACACCAGAAAGACTGAGTGGACACCAGGACTGAGTGTCCACAAGAAGGACTGAGTGGACACCAGAAAGAGTGTCCACAAGAAGGACTGAGTGGACACCGGAAGAACTGAGTGGACACCAGAAGGACTGAGTGGACACAAGATGATCATTGATGTCGTTGATGTTGTTGATTATTGGATGATCGGGACTCACCTGTCCCCGTCGGTCCCGCCAGGTGTTTCCGGAACACGGACTCTCTGATGTAGCTGTGGTATCCGGCCTGATTTACGAACCTGCACACGAAACGGTTTCTGTGGACGCAGCTGAAGAGGGCGCAGGTGCGGTTCTCCGCCGCTGACGCTGCCGCTACCGCTGCGGCGGCACGCGGCTGCAGGAGCGCGAGGTCGCAGCTCGGATTCCCGCAGCAGGCGCGCTGACAATCGTCCGGGGACTGCACATGCGCAGTGGCCAGCAGAGCCGCTCCCTCCATAGCCGCGTCCTCCGCGTCCAGTACGAAGTCGTTTTGAGTGGAGCGGAAAGTGTCGCCGCACACCGCGTCCTCTGCCGCTCCGTCCCGCCGCAGCAGCGGCAACAGGACGAGGACGAGGAAGAGGAAGCGACGCGGCAGCGGCAGGTAGTTAGAGGAGGAAGAGGAAGATGGCGTCATTTTCACCTGCACTCAGTGTGAGTGAGTGAAGAAGAGTGAGAGCGTGAAGCCGCTGCTGCGTCTCTTCACCTGCTCACACACACAGGAAGAGCAACACGACACCGCCCACCGCCAGTGACGTCACTCGGGTGTGTCTCACTGCTCGCACACACCGAAAGACCAACCCGCCAGTGACGATGTGTTTGTGTTCGTCAGCTGTTAATCTGGGGGGTATTCCATCAACAGACTTAGGTGTAAGCTTGAAGCTTGACTAAGCTCCACTTCCCGATCTAGCTCCAAGTCGTTCCATCAAGTGAAATCAACCGGCTCCACCTGACGCTTAGTCAAGCCTCACCTGTTAAGCCTCAACTTGTGCACGCCCACAGGGAAAATAAAAAGCCCATTCTAGTCGAGCACGGAAACTGTGAAAAATGCCGAAAAGCAAGGGAAAAAATGGGATGGGATAGCTTTGATTTATTTCCTGCATGGCCAATTGTATAGAATTGATATCCTTTTCATTTAAGCCTGTCATTTTTACATGCTGTATTTGTGCTACTTCTGTATTTTGTCCCACATGCTATATGTTGAATTGTTGTATTTTCATTTTATTTTATGTAAAGCACTTTGAATCACCTTGTGCTAAAATGTACTATATAAAGTTGCCTCGCCTACATGTTTGATAATAATAGGCTACATTTAATCAAAGTGTTTGACATGACTCATCACATTTATCATACAATTGATGGTAGATTATTACATGAAGAAATGCTGTTAGAGCCATACCTACTTGAAGGCCACAGTAGGTGGCGCTCTGCACTGTGCAGGAAGGTGTTAAATAGAGCAACAGGTAATTACTCGGCAGGTCCGTTTTGATTAATAAATGTTGGTGATTGCATACGACGGTCGTGTGTGTAATTCATTCATTGGACCCGGAAGACATCCAATGAAGATGTCCTCGTAGTAGTTGACTACTGGTACTCGTAGTCAACTACTACGAGTACCAGTACAGCAGCCCCCTCAAGTGGCTTAGGTTCGTTTTGTTGTTTTATTTTAAGAACAAGTCACTATAAATGCAATGTTGGTTATCATTCTATAGGAAATAATCATATGACAGATCTATTGATTATTTATCTAGAATCATTTTAGCAAATCAAGCAATTCAATGTCAATGGAGACGATATTATTTTATCATTCCATGACAGTTGTGTGTCTCTGTTTCTGTCTATTGGACATCCTTTGATCATAGATGGTGCTAAGCTTCACTTTTAGCCTGCTACAGACCAGGTTTGCCCGGCAGCATAAGTTACCATGGTTACATGGCTGGCATTCACATTAGCCACCTTGGTGGAACAGGGTTGAGGCTCAGATTGATGGAACGGAAACCTGAGCCACAGTTATGGCTTAGCCATGGCTGAGGCTGAGCCAGAGTCATAGTTTCCATGGTTACTGAGTTGGGGCTAATCTCAGCCGAACTAATGGAACCGAACTCTCACTCATATTAGCCAGACTTGGCCATTTAAGCTTGGCTTTGCCTTTAGCCTGCTTGATGGAATACCCCCCAGAACAGTCGATCAGTCAATCAGTCAGCATCGAGTAGTGTGTGAGTATGTATATATATACATGTACATGTATATATATACATATACATATACATATACATACAGTATATATATATACATATACATATACATATGATGGACGTGCAACTTTACTATAAATCTAAAATAAATCAAACATTAATAATATCCAAAGTTTCAAACTGTTGTTAAAAACAAAATAACACGTCAACAACAAATCTATGGATCTAATGACAGCAAGTAGGTCCAGCTGCAGACCCGCAGACCACTCAACGACACACCCCCTCACACTCTACGACACACACCCCCACACTCAACACACACCCCTCACACTCTACACACACACCCCACACTCAACCACACACCCCTCACACTCAACCACACACCCTCACACTCAACCACACACACCCTCACACTCTACACACACACCCCCACTCAATGACACACCCCTCACACTCTATGACACACACCCCACTCAATGACACACCCTCACACTCAACGCACACCCTCACACTCTACGACACACCCCCACTCAATGACACACCCCCTCACACTCAACAACACACCCCTCACAATCAGTGAGTGTCAGTGCTTATATCTTAGGACAGGGAAAGTCTTACAGGCAAATGCAGTCCAGTTCATTACTACTTGATTCTGGATTAAAAAGGTTCCCATGTTAAAAATGCAAAATACAATTTTATTTGACATTTTCTCTTATAGAGCAACACTAAGTTCAGTAATGGATCAGACCCTGAGCTGAGGAGATGCCATTGTGCCAAACAAAGGGGAGCTTGTGTCTCATCTGCAGGGACAGCGACGGTCAAGTGTAGAGTACGGTGGTAAGTCCGTTTCATTTCAATGCTGAAAGGCCTTCATTTCCCCATGAGCCTCACATGTTATGAAATATGATGTTATTTCTGTTTGTCCTGACCGTGGATAACTGTGACCATCAGACCCTCATCCCTTTGAACATCAGACACTCGGACACTAACTAAACTTAACTAATGCTGGAGCCATGTTATCTATGTGTACACTACTTCATGTGTGTAGAATCTTTAGTCCATGTGTGTTTTATTTTCACTCTTGTTGAGAATTTAGATTTTGAGAAAAAGTTTCAGGATTCCTGCATTTTTATAGATGCCCCTGATAATAGTGATTTGAACCTCTTCATTAAGAAGAAATGGAACAATTGGCCTCTCACACAGGGTATAAAGCCCACATAGACCGGAAGCTCCAATTAACACTGCGTTTGTGTGTGTATCTGCGTCATGACCTCGTTTATGAAACCCTAAAGTTTCAGAACAAACACTTTTCAGCCACTGCTGAGAAAATAGTGTTGTATTGTTTTCCTGGGCTCTGCAAAGCGGATCGGCACTTCCTTAATTTGATGTCGTCATCAGAAATCCTCACCACTCCTCTCACCACCGTAGCGCCTCCTGGTGCGGGCACTAGTCCGGGCACATCCGGTTGCGTACATTCAACCGCAGAAGAAGAAGAACTACTCTCGTTGTAGCTGCTGAGATGCAGAGCATCCACCGTGCCAGAGGGGGAGCTGTGTATCTGAGAGCTGGCCTATCTATTACGTCACTTCCAGGTACCTGGCCAATCACAGGACAGTGGGAAAGCTCTCGTTGGCTGGCCAATCACAACACAGTCCACATTCTGGGGGTGTGGTTTTGGTCTGAGATATTTTGATCGCCTCGTTTGCAGCAATTGGGAGGTTTTTAACCATGAAAACAAGTTAATATATGTAAGTAGACCTCCATAACTAACATATATGTGTGACCGTTTTGTGTGTTTCTTGAGACTTCTGAATCACTTTTCCTGTCCGTCTTTTAGGATACAGTGTATACAAATGCCTCCTTGACTGTGTGCAAAGCCATTATCACTGTGGCTTTGTGAAAAATGTTTTGTCCGTCAATTTAAACTCTGCTGCAAGACAGCAACCACAAATATTACTGCAACTGTGACATCCACGGTGACTGTGGCGTCCACGGTGACTGTGGCGTCCATGGTGACTGTGGCGTCCACAGCAGACCATCAGAAAGAAACATGTATGTTTACTATTGTACTGTGTCATTGTGAATTCAACATGGATCTCTTTTGGAAGTTGTTGACATTTGCATTTGAGACATTATGTAAGAATTGTGATTGTGATGATGGTCTACAGTAGGGTGACCATACGTCCGTATTTCCCGGGACATGTCCGTATTTCACGTCCTGTCCCGGGTGTCCCGGGTTATTTTTAGAAAGTGAGGAAATGTCCTGGTTTTTAAAATTACCTTCTTTGGACCATTACATTTACATGCACTAGGGCACTGCCCACGGCGCTGCGTGCGACGTAGCCTAATCCCCGCCCCTATGCTGTCAGCCCTATTAATCAGAACGTAGACAACGTGACTGTCAGTCATACGCAAGCAACATGCCGAAGCGCAAGTGCTCGTTTACCGACGAATTGCTAAAGAGTTTCCCGGCTTTCAGATCGGGTCGAGACAAATGGGAAGCCTAGTGCACAGTGTGCAAAGCAGGCACATATGTCTCGGTGTCCAATGGAGGTGCAAGAGATCTGAAAATCCACCTGGACACAGAGAAGCACAAAACAGCTGTCCGAGGCGAGGGTAGTGCTAGCTCGATCACACATCTCAGACCAGGGAACGAGGATGCAGTGAATGCAGCGGAGGCTGCATGGTCATTTCACACAGTGAAACACCACAACAGTTACAGATCCATGGACTGCACTAGTGCATTGCTCAAAAAGACCCTCCCCGATTCAGACACTGCTCAAAAGTTAAGTTGTGCCCGAACTAAGACCGAGGCTATTGTTGATAGTGTACTGGCACCGCATTCTGTAGAAGTGGCGCACGAAGCACTAAAAGACATCCCTTATTGTGGTGTAAGTACTGATGGGAGCAATCATGGTGCGGTGAAAATCTTCCCCATCATTATTCAGTATTTTGATTGGAAGGCGGGTGGTGTTCAGAGTAAACTGCAAGATACACCCAACGAGACTGCAACGACCATCGGCAATTACTTAATTCAAACATTGATGAAAAACAATTTGGCCTCCAAATGCGTCGCATTTACCAGCGACAATTGCAACACCAATTTTGGTGGAACTCGGCGTGACGAAGGGGGAAATAATGTGTTTGCACATTTGAAGAGGCTGCTACAAAACAAAACATTGATTGGCGTGGGATGCCCAGCACATATCCTTAACAACTGTGTCCATCACGGGGCAGATAGGCTTAATGTGGACATTGAAAATATCATTTTCAAAATCTACCAGTACTTCCACATATACACTGTGCGCACAGAGTCCCTCAAAGAGTACTGCGATTTTCTATTCCCAGGAATAGAGAGGATGCTGCAGATGTTCCCTGCTTTAAAAGCATTCTTTTTATCCCAAGAAAAGCCACCTGTGATGATCAAGGGTTTTTTTGAAAACCCTTTTAGTGAGGTGTATTTGTGGCACATGCACTCCCTCATGTCCATCTTCCACTGCCACATTCAGGAGATGGAAAGGGAGGACAACTCCATCATGGAAATCAAGAAAATATTGCGCAGCATCCACAACATTGTTATTGAACGGAAGACCAATAATTTCATGTCCCTGAAAGTCAAGGGACTGCTTGCCGCACACCGCAGAGAAGGACTTGGAGAGGGATGTGAAAAGTTCCTGGCGGATGTGCTAGGCATGTATAGCTCATGCTTGGAGTACCTGGAGAAATGGATGGCGCCCATGGAAGAATTCACACCTTTCATGTGGATGGACATGAGCGAGGCACCTAAGTGGGATGATGTGGAGGCCTGCATCAAGTACCTTGAGGAGAAAGGGGTGGCAATTGACGATGTGAAATGCTTTGACCAAGTGTCCAATTGAAAGAAATTTGTGGAAAGCTGCAGTGGGGATGAAGCATTCATGGGCCTGCAGGTGCACCAGAGGTGGGTCAAGTACTTCGAGAAGGCCAAAAGCATCGGATGCTACTCGGAGCTGCTGAGGATGGCACAGTTTGTCTTCGCACTTTCTCCACATAATGCAAATGTGGAGAGAGTGTTTTCACTGATGCAGAGCCAGTGGACAAAGGAGAGGAACCAGCTCTCAGTTCCATCTTTGAAAGGGATCCTATTTGTGCAATACAATCTCAAAGATATGTCATGCAAGGACTTTCACACGTACATGTTGGGCCACAAGACACTGCTGAAGAAGATCAGCTCTACAGCAAAATACAAATGGGCAAAGAAGGACGAGGAAGAAAAACCAGACGAAGAGGAGGACAAAACAGATGAAGAGGGAGACGAGGATTAAGCAGGGAAGTTACGATGGTGTGTTGATATTTATTATTATTTTTTGTATATTTTAAGTTATTTTTTCGAGTATACAAGAGGGTTTTTTTTGTATTATGCTCATTTGTTAATTTATTTTCTCCAATAGGCTACCTGATTGTAAATGAGCTCATTTGTTATTTATTTTAATTATTTTCAATGATTGTAAATCAGCTCATTGGTTAATTCCCCCCCCCTCCCCCCCCCCATAGCCCTACAAAACAGACTTTATTTTGTTCATTACTGAGGCTAAGTGAGTGTTATTTCGAGTTCAGAGTTATTGTTAACTTAAGTGAAGGATGTTAAGATGGGACATTATTTCTTTCATTGTGCTGTTCATTCATTACAGGAATTGTTGACTCAAGCATTTTGAATAAATACATTTTGAATAAAATTATCATTTGTTATTGGAGTTATTGTTATTGACTTTTACTGAAAAGCATTTTTAATAAACCAACTAAATATCTTGTTCTATCTATATAATATAATATACCAGTATAATTGAATAATAATAAAATACTATTAAAGCAGCAGCATCCTCCACATGACCGCCCACCCCCCCAGGATGAAGGCGTGCTGCAACACCTTAAGGTGAGTGACAATGGCATTTTGTGTGTGGTGTTTATGTATTTATATATGAATACCCAAGCTAAACACCTATAATATATTTATAGAAAATCATCAGAGGCAACATTGTGTCTCCCTGGGCAAGAAGGAGGACAGGGTCTTCATTCTTTTTAAAGATGATGACCAAGTGGACCAGGACCACTC
>NW_025320813.1:42500-68250 GCF_019176455.1 Solea senegalensis | reverse complement strand
GATGCTATGTTGTATCAAAGCGATAATTATATAAACGTGATGCCATGTTGTATCAACGTGATAATTATATAAACGTGATGCCATGTTGTATCAACGTGATAATTATATAAACGTGATACTATGTTGCATTGTAACGTCGGCGCACACACAGTAGGCAGCAGACGTTTCTCTTTGAACAAGAAGACTCTTTATTCAGACATGAACACGGTTGATGTTTCGGCCGCAACCCACGCCGCTCAGAACATGAACACATTTCCATAAGTCTACGACAACAACACAGACTCTGCGCATGCGCAAACATGGAATCACTTGTAAAATCCTTAAAGAAACAGTAACAGTGCACTTTTGTCAACACACACATTGGAAATGAATCGTACAACTAACAAATGCCTTTCAGGATTGTTACACAGCCCCCCCAACAGTTAGTCCCTCGTCCCCGAGGGAACAATAAAGTCCCTGAAGTGCGGGGGTAACTGACACGGCCTCCTAGGCTGTCCAGGACTGGCAGAGGGGCCAGGGAACCCCATAGACTGGGGAGTTGGGCTACCCGGGGAGAAAGACAGTTCATTCTGTGGGCTCATGACCACCGGAGCAGGAGGGGGCGGTGGCCGTCCTTCTGAAAAGGCAGGAAGAGAATGTCCTCTGTATGGTGCCAGTCTGTCTCTATGCAGGACCACTCTTCTGCCTCTAGGTGGTAACTGTACACGGTAGACCACTTCCCCCACCCTCTCTAACACTCTGCAGGGCCCCAACCATTTACTGTCCAACTTGGGGCACCGTCCCTTTTTTCTTTTTGGGCTGTAAACCCACACCAGTTCACCAGCGCTAAAATGCCTCCCTTTTGTGGTGACATCATAGTTCCGCTTTTGACACATACCTGCCTTTGCTAGCTGGTCTCTGGCAAAGATGTGCGCCGTCTCCATCCGGACCTGCAATTTCCTGGCGTAGTCCGGCCCAGGTGCTGCATCTGGTGTCTCCGGTGGTACCCAAATGCAAGCTCCGCAGGTGTCCGCAGCTCTCTGCCCAACATCAGCAGTGCAGGCGTGCAGGCGGTGGAGTCCTGTACAGCAGAGCGGTAGGCCAGCAGGATGAGGGACAGGTGGACGTCCCAGTCCCGCTGGTGCTCGGCCATCAGGATGGCTAGCTGCTGGCCCAGGGGCCAATTAAATCGCTCCACAAGGCCGTCACTCTGGGGATGCAGTGGGGTGGTGCGGGTTTTGTGCATGTCCAGGCGTTCGCACATGGCAGCAAACACACAAGACTCGAGATTTCTGCCCTGGTCACTGTGTATGGTACCTGCAGTGCCAAACCGGTTGAACATCCCCTCCACCAAGGAGTCCGCCACCGTCTCCGCCTCCTGGTCTGGAATGGCATAAGCTTCTGGCCACTTGGTGAAATAGTCCATTGCTGCTAAGACATAGCGGTTCCCCCAATCCGAGCAGGGAAAAGGGCCCATGATGTCCACAGCAACCCTTTCCATCGGTGCGCCTGCTGGTTGTTGCTGGAGCTGTGCACGTGACTGGTCCAGGGGCCCTTTGTGAGAGGAGCAGGCGTCGCAGCTGCGGCAGAAGTCCTCCACATCCCTTCGCTGCAGGCCCAAGTAGTAACTCTGGCGCAGACACCGAAGTGTCCTGCACCTGCACCCCCATGGCAACTCTCCAGTACAGCTGTCCTCAGCGCTCTTGGAACCACAACTTGCCACCTCTCCTCCCCCATGGAAGGGTCCTGCCACGCCCGCTGCAGCACGCCTTCTTTCAGCCAAAGTGCCTCAAACTTAGCCCACAGACCCTTAGCAGCGATGGAGAGCCACGTGATGTCACTCCATGGTGGCCTCTGTCCGACCTCGAGCCACTGTAACACCGGCTGTAGATCGGGGTCGTTCTCCTGCTGTGTCCTCCATTCTGGCATGTCCACCACTTGCAGCATTCTGCATGAAAGCTGGGCTGGGTTTTCGGGCTGTGTGTGCTCATTTTCCCTCTCCTCTCGCTTCTCGCAGTAGCGACAGCCGCCCTCCGTAGCACACGGGTGGCGGGACAGCGCGTCCGCATTTGAGTGTTGTGCACCTGCCCTGTGCGCCACAGTGCAGTTCTTCTAGCCAGCGGGCCACCTGCCCCTCTGGCTCTCTGAAAGACATGAGCCATTGTAGGGCAGCGTGATCATTCCACAAAGGGTGCCCCACACAGGTAATATTTAAAATGTCTCACAGCCATCACAACAGCTAGGAGCTCCCGCCGTGTGACGCAGTAACGCCGCTCACTTTTGTTGAGTATCCGGCTGAAGTACGCCACCACCATCTCTCCTTCCGGTCCCACCTGCGACAGCACGGCTCCCAGTCCAACATTACTGGCGTCCGTGTCCAGGACGAAAGGCAGGGCGGGGTCAGGTGGTACTAGAACAGGGGACTCAGTCAAGGCTCTCCGGAGGGTGTCAAATGCCTGCTGGCACTCTGGGCTCCAGCTGAACACACAGTCCTTCTGCAATAGGCGAAAGAGTGGCGCCGCGATCGACAAAACCCCCCGCACGAACCTCCTGTAATAAGAAGCCAGACCCAGGAAGCTCTTCAGTTGGTCTGGTCTGCGGGGGTGGGCCAGTCTCTGATGGCGCTAATCTTCTCCTCCAGCGTGTCGATGCCCTCCTGGCCCAGTTTGTGACCCAGGAACTCTACCTCTCTCCGCAGGAAGTGACACTTGTCAGGGTGCAGCTTCAAGCCTGCATCTGCCACCCTACCCAGCACCTGTCGCAGGGAGTCCAGGGCCTCTTCAAACGATCTCCCGTGGACGAGAAGGTTGTCCAAGTAGACAAGGCACTGTTGACGTGGGACCCCAGCCAGCACACTGTCCATTAGTCTCACGAAGGTGGCTGGAGCATTACAGAGACCAAAACTCAGGACCCTGATTTGCCACAACCCCCTATTGGTGCAGAAAGCTGTCTTTGGGTTGGACTCTGGCGACAGCGGGACCTGCCAGTACCCACTCCGTAGGTCTAAAGTGGAGAACCAAGAGGACCCCGCCACCAAGTCGAGGGACTCATCAATTCTGGGGAGGGGGTAGGAGTCCTTTCTAGTGACCTTGTTAAGGGGTCTGTAGTCCACACAAAACCGCATCCGCGTACTGTTCTTTTTGGGGACCATCACCACCGCGGAGGCCCACAGACTATCAGAAGGCTCAATAATCCCTGCGTGCAGCATCTCTTCCAGTTCTCTGTCAGCAGCTTCCTGTCGGGCCAGGGGGGGGCGTCTTGGTCGAGCATCCCCAGTGTCTATAAAGTGTTCCACCATGTGCGTCAACCTCACCTCCCCATCTTTGAGGGCGAAAATGTCTCTAAATTCCAGCAGCACCTGCCACAGTTTATCCTGCTGTTGTTGAGTTAGGCCCTCACAGTTTTTAGCCCAGATGCACCTCACAGCAGCGACCCGCTCCTCTTCTCCCTCTGTAACTGGCAGCTGGCAGTTGCATGGTGGTATCTGCAGTGTTGGCTGCAGGTGCAGCTGTCCTCAAGTGCTCTTAACTGTACACAATGCCCCCCTGGAAACGTCAGCGAGCCGGTCCCCATGCAGCAAAAGGAATAGTTAGGTCCCCCACCTTAAACTGGAACACACACCTCCCTTTAATTGGGGCCAGGTCACCGGTTACTGTCTTCAAGCGCACAGTCATAGCCTCCACAGTAACCCCCACAGGAACAATGTCTGGTCGCACAAGCGTCGCATTAGATCCCGTGTCCACCAGGGCTGTACACGATGTACCTCCTACAGTCACCGGAACATGGCAAAAGTCCCCTACTTGAGTCCAGCCCACAGCGATGACTTGGCTCGGTGGAGGTGGTGACAGTGCAGGGGTAGTCCAGGCCCGTGCGTTCCCACTTACACGGGCCCCCTGCCGTTTCACTGCGCCGCGGCAACCCTGTGGCAGTCCCTGAGCAGATGTCCGGTCTGTCCACACCCCCAACAGTTCTGTGTGCGGCGCCGTGAACGTGTGTTTGGAGCTCTCACATGCAGGGCAGCAGCTTGGATCGCCTCCTGCGGTTTTTCCAGGGCCCTAGACCCTATGCTGAGTGCTGTCAGAGCCCTCACGACAGGTGATCCCTCAGTCTCACCAAAATCCCTGTTCAGCATCTCCCGCTCAACAGCCAGCTCCAGTGCTTCATTCAGCGTGGTAGGACGAGCGAGACCCGGAGATCTTTAGGACTGAGCGCCTGCAGGAACTGGTCTCTCGCAAGCTCTCGCTGCACCGCTGGTGGCATAGTCTCATATGCGCACTTGCACATGTACTCAATATCGCTTGCAAAAACTAAATCCGTGCCTCGCCAAGCCTGGGGAAAATCCAGCCTCAGCTGCGAGTCGTAGTGCAGTCTCACTTATGCGGCGTGCGTGTTGACGCAGTCGCACATCCATGTCCTCCATGTCCTCCTCCTCCTTCTCTCCCTTCACTCTCGTGTACATACCGGCAGATGATAGCGTTCGTGGCTGTTAGCCGGCGCCGGTCCGAGTTACTTCTGACACCACTGTAACGTCGGCGCACACACAGTAGACGTTTCTCTTTGAACAAGAAGACTCTTTATTCAGACATGAACACGGGTTGATGTTTCGGCCGCAACCCACGCGGCTCAGAACATGAACACACTTCCAACAACAACACAGACTCTGCGCATGCGCAAACATGGAATCACTCGTAAAAACCTTAAAGAAACAGTAACAGTGCACTTTTGTCAACACATTGATAATTATATCATATAAATGTGATACTATGTTGTATAAACATGATAATTAGATCAGATAAACGTGATACTATATTGCGTAAACGTGATAATTAAATGTTGAAAGAACTGCGTGCCTGTTTCCAATCACTGCGGTCAAATGAGCCGTCATTCGTTTTTAAGTGCGCCCGTGCAGTCGAACTTACGGTGAATGCTGGGAGTCGGCTGAGAATCACCGCTAGTTTGATACCGAGCGAGATCACTTCCAGTTTTCAAAATAAGACGTTACTAATACAAGTGCAATCAATCGTGCTGATTTTAAAACATTGGGTCACATTGTCCAGAAGCTTTTGAACTAAATATTTTCCCTAATTTATTTAGATTTTTACTGTACAATAACAACACTTTGGCCCATAGGTTCTGACAATGGTTGGTACAGTTGACTTCAGGGGCATGCTGACTACTCCCTCACTCATTATCCAACATTTTTACTGCATCATTTTTGAGAAATTAATCTTCAAAGTTGCCTTTTTTTTCCACCAGGGGCAACGGTTGCTCACTGGTAGAACAAGTCGTCTTTCAACTTGATAGTTGTGGGTTCAATTCCCGGCTCCGCTTTTCTACATGCCGATGTGTCCTTGGGCAAGACACTTAACTCCACGTTGCTCCTGACGGCTGACGTGTGAGTGGGTATGAAAGATGAGTGACAGAAATTGCGCTGCACATAGATATGCTGTATGTACTGTAAGTGTGAGTGAATGGGTGAATGGCAAAACTGTAGTGTAGTAGTCAGCATGCTCCTGAAGTCAACCGTACCAACCATTGTCAGAACTTATGCGCCAAAGTGATTTTATTATACAGTAAAATTCTAAATAAATTAGGGAAAATATTTAGTTCAATAGCTTCTGGACAATGCGACTCAATGTCTTAAAATCAGCACGATTGATTGCACTTGTATTAGTAAGTGATCTCGCTCGGTATCAAACTAGCGCTGACATTCTCAGTCGACCGTAAGTTCGACTACAAGGGTGCAATTAAAAAACGAACGACGGCTCACTTGACCGCAGTTTCCAATCAGCATTTATGTATTTTAGCAGTTTGGCTATAACATTTCATAGTTTACAAAGTGACATTAATTATTCACAAATTGCACAGAAAGAACATTTCTGTGTTCATAAAAGTCAACACAAATGTTTATTCTTCTCTATTTCTGTCGCACACCGGGATAAAAGTCTCTTGTCAACAAGTGTCTGTGAAATACGCGTGTGTAAATAAAGTTTCAATAAAAGTCATCACGTTAGTAAACGTCATCACGTTTCAGACGCAGTCTCTTCTGTGGCCCAATCAGAGTGTCGTGTAGTGTGAGGGGGTGTGTCGTAGAGTGGGGGTGTGTCGTCGAGTGGTCTGCGGGTCTGCAGCTAGACCCGTCTCAATGACAGAGACGTCATGATGTCATCAGGACAGGCCGAGGTAACGCTGCCCTCTGCTGGACACCATGAGCAGCGTCTGCGGAGCTTATCACCTCTGACCACGTCGCCGCCAATCTATAATTACATCAGATGTTAAAACACAAACCACATGTTTGAATTCTAAATGACTCAAATGAGAACAAAGTTTTATATTTGTATTCTCTGCTGCTATACAATTAGCTCAGCGCTCACTGTGCCCGGCGCAGAGAAATGATCCGCTGGCTCAGACGTCGCTGTCATTAGATGCTTGGTGTGATCCATAGACTTGTTGTTGACGTGTTATTTTGCTTTTAATGGAAAGTAGAGTAGTATACATTTGTACACGTTATGTATTTATAGAGTAGTATATATATATACATATATATATTAAATTACATTACATGTCATTTAGCAGACGCTTTTATCCAAAGCGACTTACAAAAGTGCATTTAAACATTTGGGTACAAATAAGAGCTAGAAGTAAGTAAGAGCTTCAAGTAGAACAAACTATGAAGTGCTAGTCATAAGTGCGATGTACAAGTTTTTTGTTTTTTTTTGTTGTTTTTTTTGTCGTCTTAGTCGAGGTAGAGTCGGAAGAAATGTGTTTTTAGTCGGCGTCGATATATATATATATATATATATATATATATATACATATTATATATATATATATATGTTTGTAGTATATACTACTGCTGTACTCGCAATACGTGTGCCTGTATCGCACGTCTGTTTTTCAGTCGTTTTAGTATAGTGTGCTGGCATAAAATGCCCCCAATAGTGTGTGTGTGAGTGCGCGTGTGTCTGTGTGTGTGCGTGTGTCTGTGTGTGCGTGTGTGTGCATGTGTGTGAGTGTGTGTGTGTCTGTGCATGTGTGGGTGAGTGTGTGTGTGTGTGTGTGTGTGTGTGTGTGTGTGTGTGTGTGTGTGGGTGTGTGTGTGTGTGTGTGCATGTGTGTCTGTGTGTGGGTGTGCATGTGGTGTGTGTGTGTCTGTGTCTGTGTGTGTGTGTGCATGTGTGGGTGAGTGTGTGTGTGTGTGTGTGTGTGTGTGTGTGTGTGCATGTGTGGGTGAGTGTGTGTGTTTGTGTGCATGTGTGAGTGTGTGTGTCTGTGTGTGTGTGCATGTGTGTGAGTGTGTGTGTTTGTGTGCATGTGTGGGTGAGTGTGTGTGTGCTTGTGATAAAGACTCTGGCTGAAGTGTGTGCTTCTTATTTGGAGCTGATGAGTCGTGACTGTCACAGATAAAGAGACACAATCACGTCAGACTCTTCAAACACATTCATGTCATTTCAGTTTGAAAGATTTAAACATGTTTTTAGACTGAAGTTTAAAGTGTTAATGCTTTTATTTATAATAATGATGAAAGAAGATTACAAAACTAAAGAACAAAGATGTTTGTATATAATTCTCCTTGTGTGTGTGTGTGTGTGTGTGTGTGAGATGCAGCAGTGCAGTCTAAATGAGGAGGTGTCGTGCTTCTTGTTTATCAGCGTTCAGATGAACAGTGAAACTCTGCTTCTCCTAAAATGGACTTTCACAGCAGAAGGTCCTGGATCTGCCCTTTTGGTGTCGTCCCTGTTCCAGGACAGATTTAGTTCTTCTATCTTGTTGCTGGTTGTCTCCTAATATGGAGTGCAGTGAACCTTCATAAATACCCGGCGGCAGCATACAGTGTGCACTTGTTTCTCTGGTTCACTGGGAAAAGACTCGCTGACGACCTCCAGCCTCAACCATGGGTGACGCTCTGATGGCCGAGTTTGGGAAGGCGGCTCCTTACCTGAGGAAGTCAGACAAGGAGCGCCTGGAAGCTCAAACCAGAGCGTTTGACATCAAGACGGAGTGTTTTGTAGTTGATGAAAAGGTGGAATATGTGAAGGGACAAATCCAGAGCAAAGATGGAGGGATGGTGACAGTCAAGAAGGAGGATGGAACAACTGTAACCGTGAAAGAGTCCGGTGTTCACCCTCAGAACCCACCAAAATTTGATAAAATTGAAGACATGGCCATGTTTACTTTCCTCCATGAGCCTGCAGTGCTGTTCAACCTCAAAGAGCGTTACGCAGCCTGGATGATCTACACCTACTCTGGACTCTTCTGTGTCACCGTCAACCCCTACAAGTGGCTTCCCGTCTATGACACCGATGTGGTGGCGGCCTACAGGGGGAAGAAGAGAAGCGAGGCCCCACCTCACATCTTCTCTATCTCTGATAATGCTTACCAGTACATGCTGACTGACCGAGAGAACCAGTCCGTCCTCATCACCGGAGAATCCGGTGCCGGAAAGACGGTCAACACTAAAAGAGTCATCCAGTACTTTGCCAGCATCGCTGCTGTTGGCGGTGCAGGCAAAAGAGACACCAGCAAGGGGACACTGGAGGATCAAATCATCCAGGCCAACCCAGCACTGGAGGCCTTCGGCAACGCCAAAACCTTGAGAAATGACAACTCGTCTCGTTTTGGAAAATTCATTCGCATCCACTTTGGCACAAGCGGAAAATTATCCTCAGCTGACATCGAGACATACCTGCTGGAAAAGTCACGTTGTACCTTTCAGCTCAAGGCTGAAAGGAACTACCATATCTTCTATCAGATCCTGTCCAATCAGAAGCCAGAGCTGCTTGACATGCTGCTGATCACCAACAACCCATATGACTACTCCTACATCTCCCAAGGAGAAGTGACAGTCGCCTCCATCAACGACTCAGAGGAGCTTCTGGCCACGGACAGCGCCTTTGATGTGCTCGGCTTCACTCCAGAGGAGAAGATGGCCGTTTATAAACTCACCGGCGCCATCATGCACTACGGCAACATGAAGTTCAAACAGAAACAGCGTGAGGAGCAGGCTGAACCTGACGGGACAGAGGCTGCTGATAAATCTGCTTATCTGATGGGGCTGAACTCTGCTGACCTCATCAAAGGCCTGTGCCACCCACGAGTCAAGGTAGGAAATGAATACGTCACCAAAGGACAAAGTGTGGACCAAGTCTACTATGCCATTGGTGCCTTGGCTAAGTCTGTGTACGAAAAGATGTTTAACTGGATGGTTGTGAGAATAAACCAATCCCTGGACACCAAACAACACCGGCAATATTTCATAGGAGTGTTGGACATCGCAGGATTTGAGATCTTTGATTTCAACACCTTTGAGCAGCTGTGCATCAACTTTACCAACGAGAAACTGCAACAGTTTTTCAATCATCACATGTTTGTTCTGGAGCAAGAGGAGTACAAGAAGGAAGGGATTGAGTGGGAGTTCATCGACTTTGGGATGGACTTACAAGCTTGTATCGACCTCATCGAGAAGCCGCTGGGGATCATGTCTATTCTGGAAGAAGAGTGCATGTTCCCCAAAGCCAGTGACCAGACTTTCAAGGCAAAGCTCTATGACAATCATCTGGGTAAGAACAAAATGTTTGAAAAACCCAGAGCAGCAAAGGGGAAAGCAGAGGCTAATTTTGCTCTGGTTCATTACGCTGGTAGAGTGGACTACAACATCACTGGGTGGCTGGTCAAAAACAAAGATCCTCTGAATGAAACTGTGGTGGGTCTTTACCAGAAATCCTCTCTGAAGCTTCTCAGTCTGCTTTTTTCAAGTTATTCAGGAGCTGATGGTGGTGACAAGGGAGGTGGAAAAGGGGCCAAGAAGAAAGGCTCCTCATTCCAGACCGTGTCAGCACTTCACAGGGAAAACCTGAACAAGCTGATGACCAACCTCAAGACTACACATCCACACTTTGTTCGTTGTCTGATTCCAAATGAAGTTAAAACTCCAGGAGTCATGGACAACTGCCTTGTGATGCACCAGCTGCGCTGCAATGGTGTCCTAGAAGGCATTCGAATTTGCAGGAAGGGTTTCCCAAACCGGGTGCTCTATGGTGACTTTAAACAGCGCTACCGGATACTGAATGCCTCTGCCATCCCAGAGGGTCAGTTCATTGACTGTAAGAAAAGTGCTGAAAAGTTGTTGGGGTCACTGGACATCGACCACACTCAGTACAAGTTTGGCCACACAAAGGTTTTCTTTAAAGCAGGCCTTCTGGGAACACTGGAGGAGATGCGAGATGAGCAACTCTCTCGGATCATCACAAGAATCCAGGCTAATGCTCGGGCACTTCTCATGAGGGCACAGTTTGCTAAGCTAGTGGAACGTAGAGATGCTTTGATGACCATCCAGTGGAACCTTCGTTCTTTCCTTGGAGTAAAAAATTGGCCCTGGATGAAGCTCTTCTTCAAGATCAAACCACTGCTGAAGAGTGCTGAGGCTGAGAAAGAGATGGCCAACATGAAAGATGAGTTCCACAAACTAAAAGAAGCTCTAGAGAAATCCGAAGCAAGACGAAAGGAACTAGAGGAGAAAATAGTGACTCTTCTCCAAGAGAAGAACGACCTGACTCTGCAAATCCAGTCTGAGCAGGACACTCTAACAGATGCTGAAGAACGCTGTGAACAGCTCATAAAGAGCAAGATCCAACTGGAGGCCAAACTAAAGGAGATGACAGAGAGACTTGAAGATGAAGAAGAGCTGAACGCTGACCTAACCGCAAAGAAGCGCAAGCTTGAAGATGAATGTTCCGAGTTGAAGAAAGATATAGATGATCTGGAGCTGACTTTAGCCAAGGTTGAGAAAGAGAAACATGCCACAGAAAATAAGGTGAAAAACCTGACAGAGGAGATGGCTTCCCAGGACGAAAACATCATGAAGCTGACCAAAGAGAAGAAGGCACTACAGGAGGCCCACCAGCAGACACTGGATGACCTTCAAAGTGAAGAGGACAAAGCCAACAGTTTAAACAAAGCTAAAGTGAAGCTGGAGCAGCAAGTGGATGATCTGGAGGGTTCGTTAGAGCAAGAGAAGAAAGTCAGGATGGACCTTGAGCGCTCAAAGAGAAAGCTAGAGGGGGACCTGAAACTGACCCAGGAGAGTTTGATGGACTTGGAGAATGACAAACAGCAGCTGGAGGAAAAGCTCAAGAAAAAGGACTTTGAAGTTGTCCAAATAAGTTCAAGGCTGGATGATGAGCAGGTAGGTTCTCTTCAGCTCCAAAAGAAGCTGAAAGAAAACCAAGCACGTATTGAGGAGCTGGAAGAGGAGCTAGATGCTGAGCGTGCAGCCCGAGCCAAAGTGGAGAAGCAGCGCTCTGATCTTTCCCGCGAGCTGGAGGACATCAGTGAACGTCTGGAAGAAGCAGGTGGAGCAACATCAGTTCAGGTTGAACTGAACAAGAAAAGAGATGCTGAATTTCAGAAGCTGCGAAGGGAATTGGAAGAATCTACTCTTCACCACGAGTCCACCGCTGCCACCTTGAGAAAGAAGCATGCTGACAGTGTTGCTGAACTGGGTGAACAGATTGACAACCTCCAGCGGGTGAAGCAGAAGCTAGAGAAAGAAAAGAGTGAGCTGAAGCTGGAGCTGGATGACATGTCCTCTAACATGGAGAGCGTGGTGAAGACCAAGTCAAACATTGAGAAGATGTGCCGCACAATGGAAGACAACATGAACGAGTACAAGAGTAAATATGAGGAGGCACAAAAAGCCATCAATGACTTGAGCACCCAGAGGGCCAAGCTGCTCACTGAAAATGGCGAGTTTGGACGTCAGCTGGAGGAGAAGGAGTGTCTAATATCACAGCTGACCAGAGGGAAGAACTCGTACAACCAGCAAGTAGAAGATTTACGCAGACAACTAGAAGAGGAGGTGAAGGCAAAGAATGCTCTCGCCCATGCTGTGCAGTCTGCACGCCATGACTGTGATCTGCTGCGAGAACAGTTTGAAGAAGAGCAGGAAGCCAAGGCGGAGATGCAGAGAGCTGTGTCCAAATCTAACACTGAGGTATCAGCATGGAGGACAAAGTATGAAACTGATGGGATCCAAAGGACAGAGGAGCTGGAGGAAGCAAAGAAGAAGCTGGTTCAGAGACTGCAAGAAGCAGAGGAGGCCATTGAGGCTGTGAATGCTAAGTGTTCATCTCTTGAGAAGACCAAGCACCGCCTCCAAAATGAGATTGAAGACCTGATGCTGGACCTTGAGAGATCTAATGCAGCATCTGCAGCACTAGACAAGAAGCAGAGAGCCTTTGACAAAGTCTTGGCAGAGTGGAAGCAGAAGTTTGAAGAATCCCAGTGTGAGCTGGAGGCCTCCCAAAAGGAAGCTCGCTCTCTGAGTACTGAGCTCTTCAAACTGAGAAATGCCTACGAAGAGAGTTTGGATCAACTAGAGACGATGAAGAGAGAAAATAAAAACCTCCAGGAGGAGATCTCTGACCTCACTGACCAGCTGGGGGAGGGTGGTAGGAGTGCACATGAACTGGAAAAGATCCGGAAGCAGCTCGAACAAGAAAAGGCCGAGCTCCAAACAGCTCTGGAGGAGGCAGAAGCTTCTTTGGAGCATGAAGAGAGCAAGATCCTGAGAGCTCAACTTGAGTTCAACCAAGTGAAGGCCGAAATGGAGCGGAAAGTGGCAGAGAAAGATGAGGAGATGGAACAGGCCAAGAGAAACCACCACCGCATGCTTGAGTCGCTTCAATCCTCTGTGGATTCTGAAACCCGGAGCCGCAATGAGGCCCTGAGAGTCAAGAAGAAGATGGAAGGTGATCTCAATGAAATGGAAATTCAGCTTTGCCAAGCTAACAGGCAGGCAGCTGATGCACAAAAACAGCTCAAGAGCCTACAGGCATTCCTGAAGGATACTCAGTTGCAGCTGGATGATGCACAGCACAGCAACGATGACCTGAGAGAGAACATTGCTCTTCTGGAGCGACGGAACAATCTGATCCAGGCTGAGCTGGAGGAGGTGAGGGCTGCGCTCGAGCAAACAGAAAGAAGTCGCAAACTTGCTGAACAAGAGCTGACTGATGCCACAGAACGAATGCAACTCTTGCATTCCCAAAACACGAGCCTGATAAACCAGAAGAAGAAGCATGAAGCAGACCTTCTCCACCTTCAGAATGAGATGGAGGAGGCCATACAGGAAAACCGTAACGCTGAGGAGAAGGCAAAGAAGGCCATCACAGATGCAGCCATGATGGCCGAGGAGCTGAAAAAGGAGCAGGATACGAGTGCACATCTGGAGCGCATGAAGAAGAACATGGAGCAGACTATAAAAGACTTGCAACACCGTCTGGATGAGGCTGAGCAGATCGCAATGAAGGGCGGCAAAAAACAGCTCCAGAAACTGGAAGCTCGCATCAAAGAACTGGAGAACGAGCTGGAGGCAGAGCAGAAGCGGGGAATAGAGTCCATCAAAGGGATTCGCAAGTATGAACGCCGGCTCAAAGAGCTCACCTATCAGACCGAGGAAGACCGCAAGAACATGTCTCGTCTCCAGGACCTGGTGGACAAACTGCAACTCAAGGTCAAGTCCTACAAACATGCAGCGGAGGAGGCAGAGGAGGCGGCAAATACCAACATGGCTAAACTCCGCAAACTGCAGCATGAGCTGGAAGAGGCAGAGGAGAGAGCCGACATCGCAGAGTCCCAGGTGAACAAGCTGAGAGCCAGGACCAGGGACGGAACATCCAAGAAGGGTCTAGATGAGTGAGGGAATCCCAGAGTCCACATCACAGGTATGTTGACATTTCCAATACGACTGTAATCAACCAAATCAATTCTTTGTTGACTGAAAACAAATCAACGATTATTAGACTAAAACATTGAAATATGCTAATTCTGATATGATCATGTACCCGAAGCAGATGGAGCAACATAACGCAGACAAGTTAGCTTAGTGATTTTATTTGATATGTTTGTAGTCACGCTGTGATATGGAAACTGTTGCTGTAAAACTGTACTTTGCATTTTACTTTTTTTATTGGCATCTATTTTTGTAAAATGCTGCCACACTGTTGATGTCTTTGATGTCTGTGACATGGATGTTAGAGGACGACTGACTGTAGCTCAAAATACTGAAAACAAGGGGGGGTGTTCTCTGAAGACACCCCATTAGCACTTGTTACATTCATCCAGATGAAATCAAAGGAACCAAAGACTGTATGAAATTAACACGGAGAAAAGTCAGATGTGGTTAAAAACTAAAAAACCTTATCAGGATTAATCCGCAAGCAAAAATCTGAAATGAAATGATATCAGAAAAGGAAACATTTGTTTCTTTGATGACAGAGATAAACTGTATATGTGCTGATGATGTCACTAATGTCTGTGACTCTGCTTTGATTGACAGGTGTTCCTGTTACCAGGCGACACTGGGTGGTGAACCGTCGAGGCAAGAATTCATCTCCTGTATCTGCACTTAACCACAGATGCCAGTGTTTACTTTACCTGGATTAACCTGTTCATCTGTAGTTGGTTACCTGAGTTACCAGTAGTTACATGTGTTGACCTGTAGTTTCCATGCAGCTTCATTAAAATGTTTAACTCAGTTTGATTCTCATGTTTCTGTAAAATATAGAACACACACACACACACACACAGGAGCTGCTGGTCCTCTGCTGCCTCGTGTGGTCATTTTATGTCACTGACAAAAATCTTAACAAAGGATTTCAAACAGTGAAGAGACAAAATAAGACTTTTGAACTTAGTGATGGAGGCAGCAGTGCGTGTGTGCGTGTGTGCGTGTGCGTGCGTGCGTCACACACACGCAGGTATTGAATTAATTTAAATGAATATGTTCATCTCACTAATTATAATGTTACGATAAAAATAAAAATAAATTAGGCCAAAATGAGGTAAACTTTAAAAGCGATAATTCACTTGGTTTATTAAGAGCTTCAGAAACTTTCAGAAACTTTCAGAAACTTTCAGAAACAGACATTTGTTGATTTTACACGGCAACAAAAAAAAAGAAAGAAAATGAACATCAGAAAACCACCTGGACATAAAGTCCAAAAGCTGGACTCAGTGTTGGACACATGTTCTACATCCATCCTCACTGAGAACCAGATGGTTCTAGTTCATAAAGGACTGCAGCATAATCAGAGATCCAGAGGACAGTTTGGTGGTTCTGGTCTGTGGTGTTTACTTCACAGGTTCCTGTCAGATTGTGGACTGGTCTGGGTTAAATGATGATAATATTTCTGACTGAACATGAGTCCAGGACGACAACGGATCATTCTGTATCAACTTAGTTCATATGAAACCATTTCGACTGATTCTGGACCTCAGTCACTACATCTTGCTAAATTAGCTGGTTGAGAATCTGCTTGTTCTAAAGTTGTTCAAACTGGTTCTGAGCTGATTCAGCCGGGATTTAATGGGAACCTGGTTCAGTTGGAGGAGTGGTTAAAACCCCAACGGGTTCAGAATTAGCAAATCAATGGTATTCCATTAGATTAGGACTCCTTAAACAGATCTGGTCCAGGTCCACAACAGCTAAAGTGAAATGTTTGGGTTCTCTGGGTTCAGTCTAAGACAGGTTCGGTTTCTTTGGACTGAATCTGGACCCATTTGATTGTGACCCTCAATACGGTTCAGTTTGGCTGGTTCTGGGTGGGTCCAGTATAGATGAATGATTCTTCTGAAGTGGTTTGTGGTGTTTTGAGCTGTTGGCCCAGCTTTATGAGTCAGTCGGGATGAGTTTCAATGAGATATGATCAATAAGAGAACCAATCAATACTCTTATTGATCAATGGCTGCTGAGCAGCGTGAACTCAGAGGAAGCTGTGAGCTTCTTACCTCACCACCAGAGGGCAGATGCTTCCGTTTAAACCAATGAAGGACTGTAAATCTTTGACATCAGCAGTTTGTTTTCCCTGAGTCATGTTCTGTGGTTTGGACTTCTGTGCTTCACAGTTACTAATGCTAACTCTAACATCCACAAGCGTTAGCTTCACTTCTGTTGGCAGAAGCGTCAGCTTTAGTTGTGTTAGAAGAAACATTAGCTTCACTTCTGTTAGCAGAAACATTAGCTTTAGTTGTGTTAGAAGAAACATTAGCTTCACTTCTGTTAGCAGAACGTTGGCTTTGCTTCTGTTATTTCTGGTAATTCACCACAAGTGTTTCTTGTGGTCACTGTGGTTCTGGTTCTTGTCACTACTGCGGACTCTTCTTCCAACATGAGATAAGGGAGAGGAACCAAACATGGTCACGTGACACAGGCGGCTTCATTGAACTGCGCTCAGTTTCTGATTTGTAACTGTAAAGTTTATTACTACGTAAACAAACGCACATCATTGCTAGTGTTTTCATGTCATAGACTCCCATCATGCATCACTGTGAAGACAGAGACTGTTACAGTAAAGGCACCACTCACAAAGCTCACTGGAGCATGCGTGACCAATCAGGACGCAGAATCCAGTCCAGTAAATCCAGTTTATAAACTACTACACTAAAAGGTGAACCATACGTTTCCTCTGGTGGAAACAAGTGATGACATCATCATCGTCATCATCGTCAGAGTGAGAACAGGCTTACCTGAGGCTTGTCCTCTGCTGTGTCCACTCCAGGTCAAGTGACCGATGATGACACCGTTACCTGGATCAGGATCCAGACCAACACTGCACACATGTATGTGAGCAGAACACAGAGCCACAGCGCCCCCTGTGTTAGCTCATGATGGGAGTTTCCTCCACAGACCTGTGACTGATTCCATCTCTGCCCATGTGACTTTGGTACATACATTGAAACACACTTCACTGACCACCTGCACCTTTTTAACAGAACCTAAAGTTCTGGTTCTGTTGAAAACATCGGTTCTTAATGTTTGTGATTGTTTTTCCACTGATTCTGATCATTTTTTTGAAGTGTGGCTGGATGTGACACTGACACACTGTGAGCGCCCCCTGCTGTTGAGATCAAGCCTGACACACACACAGCTAATAACTGTGGCGCGTTCATGTGACGCAGATAGACGCGATCATGTGACGCAGATAGACGCGATCATGTGATGATAGACGATCATGTGGAGATAGACGCGATCATGACGCAGATAGAGACGCATCATGGACGCAGATAGAGACGCCATCAGGTGACGATAGAGACGCGATCATGTGACGCAGATAGAGACGCGATCATGTGACGAGACGCCATCATGTGATAGACGCGATCATGTAATATCATGTGATAAAGACGCCATCAAATAAAGACGATCAGATCATGATAAAGAGATGTGATGTGTCATTGTCCGCATCATGTGACGAGATAAACAATCATGTGATCATGTGACGCAGATAGAAACGCCATCATGATATCATGATGCATCAGATGTAGATAGAAAACAGCGCCATCATGTTAGAAAATCCGAGATAGAAACGCGATCATGTGACGCAGATAAAGACGCAATCATGTGACGCAGATAAAGACATGATCATGTGACGCAGATGTGAGACTTAAACGGACACTGATTTTATGACACAAGTCTTTTGATAAGCCATGTTGTCACTAAGAGTGAACCTCTGTGTCTCAGGCTCGTTCTAAGCAGCAGGGGGCGCTCAGGGTAAGTCAGTGTTGACTATGTGTGTAACCACACTTTAAAAAAGTGTCTCTATCCCTTTAATGGTGACAAACTTTTCCTGACGTAAAGCTGTGAGTGAACATGTGGTGCACACGCCTGTCTCACTGATGCATATTCTAAAAAAAGGTGCAGATTAAAGATGACAGATTATGTCTTTTTGGGTTCAAGTGCATCAGTTTGTTCTCACAGTTTCGGCTTCCTTAGACCAACTGGTGTAAATGAGAGGCCGCTTCTATAGTCTCTTAGTGTGTTTGGAGTTATAGTGGCTCCTCATGTCTTTACGGAGGCGGAACTTCTCCCCGCAAACACCGCAGATGTACAGGTGGACGTCCATGTGCTTCTCCAGCTGCTCTCCACCAGGAAAGATCTGGAAACAAACCTGGCAGATGGTTTCTCCGGCGGACAGGTGAGAAATCATATGTCGAACGTGGTCATGTTTCAGGAAGGTTCCTTGGTCACAGACGGGACACACATAGCGCGCCATGCCTTTGTGCATGTCGGTGTGCAACCTGAGCTGACGCTCCCGCAGGAACTGTTTCCCGCAGGTCTGGCAGGTGAACTGCTTCTCCTTGGTGTGGACGGTGTAGTGCTCCCTGAGATGGCAGCGCTGGTAGAAGCCTTTGCCGCAGATGCTGCAAAAGTGTTTGCGACGGTGATCCTGTTCGGCTCCCTCGTCCAGCAGCACCGGGCGGAACAGCTCCTGCTCGTGGCAGGACAGCGCGTGCTCCAGCGCCACGCTCTCGTTCTGGAACAGCAGGCCACAGTGAGGACAGGCCAGGTCAGCGGCCTCCAGCAGACCCTCGTCCACACCTTGTTGCTCTTCCAGCAGCAGCACCTCGTCCTCCCCGTGCGAGTCCGATTCGCCGCCGTGGGACTCCCCACAGCGCTCCGCGTGCTCCTGGAGCTGCCGACCTTTGATCAGCACCTGGCCACACCGTCCACAGGCACAGATATGACCCATGTGGTTGGACAGGTAATGGGCGGACTTGTCCTCCTCCGTTAACAGCGCGCCACACAGTTCACAGGGGGCACAATCTGTGTCCTGCTTCTCCTCTTTGACTTTTCGAAGCTTCGCAGGAATCCCCGAATCGTCACTGCTGGACAAGTGGACTTCAAAAGGCTCGCTTCCGTTCTCCACGCCTGACACGCTTGGCTTGGGTTCACGGTCCAAACCCATTTTCTCCCTCTGCGAGTCTTTCGGCGTCACATCGTTGAACTGCGAGCTACAGTCTCGGGCAGTGTGCTCGCCAACACGGACCATTTCAATGTCAGGGAACAGGCTTTCTTCCGGTTCAGTCTTGATGGAAACACTCCGAGTCGACCCGGATTCTCTGTCGGTCCCAGCTGCCACTGACCTGATGGCGAGGTCAGAATTGGGCGGGGCCTCTTGCCAGTCATCCTCACCTTTACAGAGGACTTTGTGCTCCTCTGTGCTCTCTGACGCAGAGCTCTCAGCTTTGCTCGAGTCGTTGTCGCCCTCTGCGTTTCCTCTCGGTGGATGAAAGGCTTTCCGGTTCGTGCAAGTGAGGATGTGTTCGATTAGAAGCTTCTCACAGCTGAAGACAAAGCCGCAGTCGTCGCAGGTGTAGGTGCGACCAAACCGTGGACGGTCTTTGAGCGTGGAACTCCTGCCGCTGGACCTCTTTCTTAAGTCACATGGTTGCTCTAGTGCTCCATCTACAGCCGGTGGTGCCACGATCAGAGGAGTGTTCGCCACCTCCTCTACCACAACCACCGACCTGGTGACCGGTGCCGGAACTGTAGGTCGTGTGGTACTGGTGCTGCTGACAGATTTCGGTTCTGCTTCCTGTGCAGCGGGCCTCTGCTGCTCATACATACGGACGCCAAACATCATTTTCCCGCCAGCAGGTCCAGTGGAGGAACTGGATGAAGAGGAGGCGGAGGAAGACGGGGTGAGGTTGGAGCTCCTGATGTCCCTGAGGTCCTCCAGAGAGTCAGGGATGTAGTACATCTGTAGGTAGGCCATGGAGGCCTTGAGCTCTTCAAACTCGTAGCTCCCCACCATGATGCGTCCAAGGTACATGAGCTGCAGGATGAGGTCAAAGCATTCAGCGCTAATCTGCATGTTGCTGAGGTCCAGGCGACCCGTCCCCTGCTGGTCCCTGATGAACATCATCCTGAAGTAGGAGCTGCAGGCTGCAAGGACGGCTTTGTGCGCCCTGAAGTAAATGTCACCAATGGCAATGAGGCAATCGCACAGGAAGCCCCACTCGCGCTGGTTGTTGAGCTGCTGGAGAACATGATCACTGTGACTTGGCCTCGCCATCGCCCTGCAGACACACACACACACACACACACACTGACGTGAACCAGCTGCTGACAGGAAACAACACTGCAGTCCTGGCCTCACTCTTAACTCTTAAGACCGGACATGAATTCGAAATAAAAGCCCACTCCTGTTTGTCCACACTACACAACCGCACATTTCACGGCTTGGCTGTAACCATAGCAACAACTCTTTTCAAAGTGTGGGTGGAGTCTTCCAGTTAAGTTCAGGACTCACAGGTTTTCAACTGTTACAATAACAAACGAGAAAAGTCTTCAAAATTCGTCTCAATCGTTTTCCGTTTGTGTTTTCAGAGCAGCTGAAAATGAGCTCCGCGGGGGTCAGAGCGACACCAGCGGCTTACAGTCACCAGAAACCCCGCCGCCAGAGGCCGCAGCGCAGCGGAGAGAGACGCCGAGGAGGAGAGGTCTGGTCCGGGCCAGAGCGCAGGGAGAGGCCGCAGGGACAGGCTAGCAGCAGTTAGCACCGAGCCTACCGGAAACCACTCCTCCAAAACAAAGGAAAATAGACAGAGCGAGTAACGAACCAAACGAAACGGGCACAGGGGCGAGTGTTTACGGGGACAAACGGATTCAGTTTAATTTAAAACATTTGTTTAACTTTTTTGGCTCATTCAGTTCAACTCATTACAAGTTCGACTATTTGTTTCGTTATTGCTTTTGTTTTGAAAGGAAATACCGGATGTACAGTTTGGAAAATGCTGTGACTGACAGTATTTAACGGTACGTGTCCCGCAAACAGCCCCGCCAGCCCCGCCACCCCCGCACGGCCGCCCGCATTCAGCAGCAGCAGGCCCGGACATAAAGTCATCGACTCACCGCGGTTTGTGGAGGCCGACGGACGAGCTGCTGCTGCCGGCGGCGGCTGTGCAGATGTTCCCGGGCTCCTGAGCGGAGAGTCGGTGTGTCCGCACGGAGAGGAGCGACGGACTCTTCTTCTTCTTCTTCTTCTTCTTCTTCTTCTACTTCTTCTTCTTCTTCTGGTCTTTCTGCTGCTGGATGAAAGAACTTCCGCACTCATTCAGGAAACCACAGAGAATGACACACGACTTCCGGACAAAATACGTTTTTTCAAAATAAAGTGACCCAGCGGCTCTCTTTATTTTGTTGTTAACTTAAAAACAGGAAATACACAGAAACCCAGTGAACCCAACAACATGTATGTTATTAAGTTAAACATAAGTGCGGTTACTTGCCTCACAATTAAAAAGAAAAACAGACTTTTCCAACAGGAAACTGAAGTCCGTAAACAACTCACTCTCCCACACCAAAGTCCACAGAGAAAATCAGTGATTTTAGCTGCTGGTCCTCTGCTGCCTCGTGTGGTCACTTTGTGTCACTGAGGTTAATCTGAACAAAGGATTTCAAACCCTGAAGAGACAAAAAGAACTGAGACTAACAATGGTTTTCATCATCGATTAATCTGTAGATTAGTTTTTGATTAATAGATTGTTTGTTTCAGAAAATGTTTAAAAACATTGATCGGTGTTTGTCAAAATTCTCAAATGTCTAAGCGTGTAATCTAAGCGTGTAATCTAAGCGTGTAATCTGAGTGTGTAATCTAAGCATGTAATCTCAGTGTGTAATCTCAGTGTAATCTAAGCATGTAATCAAAGTGTGTAATATAATGTGTAATCTAAGTGTGTAATCTAAGAGTGTAATCTAATGTGTAATCTAAGCATGTAATCTAAATGTGTAATCTAATGTGTAATCTAAGTGTGTAATCTAAATGTGTAAAATGTGTAATCTAAGTGTGTAATCTAAATGTGTAATCTAATGTGTAATCTAAGTGTGTAATCTAAGAGTGTAATCTAATGGGTAATCTGAGTGTGGAATATAATATGTGACACCATGTGACTCATTTGTGACACGATGTGACATCAGGATAATTATAAATAAATAATACTCCAGACATTTGAACTTTCTGTGCGCTGTGATGTAAACTCACAGACTCAGCAGCAGAGGCCGCTGTGTCTGTGTCACTCACACAAACACACGGTAATAAAACTGTGACTATAGTACACATAATATTATATTTTTGTAAAATATTATAAACTGTCTTTATTTTCTTTTTTTAACAAACAAAATCACGTCTGATGATTGTTTAGATTATGAAACAAATGCAGTTAATGGATTATTGATTATTGTCAGTAGGTAACGCAATGGCATCACGTGACCAGCCTCTTTGACCTTCCTCTCGCGAGACGTGACGCGGATCTATGCGGGATCACCTCCGCAGCAACAAAATCTTCCCCGGTTCCGAGACAATCTGGACATTTGTGCGGTAAGAGTCTGATTAACGGCGGCGGGCACGGCGCGCGTGCTCGTCGCATTCAGAGAGATGGGCGTGGAGGCGGCGTGCACGCGCCCGTGCGATGTGAGCGAGAAGGTGAACGTGGAGGAGACGGATGATGAGGAGGCTGCAGCCTGGCGCGCGACACAATGTGCACGCGCCCGAGTCGTGCTGTTGTTTAGTCGCACGAGCGTCCGCGTGTGTGTGTGTGTGTCATAAACACTGACCTTGTCAGGACCAGTAGTCCTCAAGAAACCTGGTCCTAATGAGGCAGAACCTCATTTCTGAGGAACTGGTTAAGTTTAGGACTGAGATATTAATTGTGGTTATGGTTATGGTTAGTGTTAGTTATTAGCTGGTTATTGTCAGTGTTAGTCATTAACTGATTATGGTTTAGTGGGGTGGCTCAGTGGTTAAGATCGGTACCCTGTGTGCGAAATACATCATGGTCGCAAGTTTGACTCCACCCCTGACTGATTGTACTCAACTCCATTGTAAGTCGCTTTGGATAAAAGCGTCTGCTACATGACATGTAATGTAATGTTCAGGTTAGTCTTTAGCTGGTTATGGTCAGTGTTAGTCATTAACTAGTTATGGTTCAGGTCAGTCATTAGCTGGTTATGGTCAGTGTTAGTCATTAACTAGTTACGGTTCAGGTTAGTCATTAGCTGGTTATGGTTCAGGTCAGTCATTAGCTGGTTACGGTTAGTGTTAGTCATTAGCTGGTTACGGTTAGTGTTAGTCATTAACTAGTTATGGTCAGTGTTAGTCATTATCTAGTTATGGTCAGTGTTAGTCATTAGCTGGTTATGGTCACAATAAATAAATAATGATACTAGTTAGTTTTATAATTATGCAGAAAAATCACTCTTAACCATTAAAAGTTGTCCTCAGAGTGGACTTTGTGGTGTCTCAGCTGGACGTGTCCTTGTCTTCCTCAGGGGTCATGGAGGTGTCGTCTCACAGCCTCTTCCTGCTGCAGCAGCTCAATGTTCAGAGAGAGTTTGGGTTCCTGTGCGACTGCACCGTCGCCATTGGAAACGTCTACTTCAAAGCTCACCGCGCCGTCCTCGCCGCCTTCTCCAACTACTTCAAGATGATCTTCATCCATCAGTCCAGGTGTCTCAGGGAGTTCCTCCATGTTTACATGTAGTGTGTGTGTGTGAACGGTGTCAGGAACCGGTCCAGAACTGTTCTATCAATGATGTCATTTTTCCATATCACACAGTTCTGACTCAACTCAGTTTAGTCTCGTTGTTCTCCATTAGACTCATTAGACTCATTAGACTCAATAGAATCATTAGACTCATTAGACGCATTAGAATCATTAGACTCATTGGAATCATTAGACTCATTAGACTCAATAGACTCATTAGAATCATTAGAATCTGTAGACTCATTAGAATCAGTAAACTCATTAGAATCATTAGTTCAGATGAGTTGACAGAATGGTTCAGTCACTGAAGTGAAAACCCAGTGAAAGAGGCTTTTTCACTTTGATCTACAGTTGGACATTGTCTCTTTGACGTCGCTCAGGACTCTTCAGTGAGGACGCTCTCTGACCAATCAGAGGCCGTCACAGTTTAGTATGAACTGAACGTTGTCAGGTTCTATGACTGATGGAGGAGAGAGTAAAGTCGAGTTAGAAGTGTTTGATGTAAAAGTGTAACAGACTGTAAGTTTATGTTAAACCTGACTTGAGATCATTGGAAACCAAACACACCAGCATCTGACCAGGTGTCCTGTGTCAGTCAAAGACCGTTTATTCTCTGGTCTCCGAAGGTTGTCCCTCATCCAGGTCACAGTAATCTTCACTAGTTTGCTGTAAGACTAGTGTCCGTTGGTGTCAGACCTGTCCTCACTGTCACATGTCTGTCCACAGTGAGTGCATAAAGATCCAGCCCACCGACATCCAGCCGGACGTCTTCAGCTACCTGCTGCACATCATGTACACGGGCATGTGTCCCAAACAGCCGGTGGACCAGAGCCGTCTGCAGGACGGCATCAAGTTCCTTCACGCCCACCAGCTGTGCCGGAAACCTGAGGAGGGCACCGCCGATGGCACTGCCGATGTGGTCCGCATGTCCAACCTATACGGCATTCAGATCTCCTCCCAGCTGGCCAACAAGGAGCTGTCCAGGGTCCCCAAGACAACCACAGTGTCCTGCAGTCCCCCTGACGATGGACGGTCCTCTGGTCGTGGCGGGCGCTCCCATTCACAGCTGTCCCTCACTGTTGGACTGGAAGGAGTTCCGTCAGACCGCCACGCCTCGACACTGCGCACCGTCTGTTCTGTGGCATCTGGAGACGACTCGGACATCTCAACTCGGATCAAGCAGGAGCGGGTAGAGGACGAGGACGAGGAGGAGGACGCAGAGGGGGAGGAGGTTCTGGGGGCGGGGTCACCGTCTCCAGCACAGGGCAGCAGTCCCAGTCAAAGTCTCCTGTTTAAAGATCACCCCCTGGTGCTGCTGTGTCCCCGCTGTGGAGAGCGTTGCTTGTCCTCCGAGGGCCTCCGCGAGCACCTGTTCAGCCACGCCCTTGACCCCTCCCGCCTCATGGAGGGACTAACACACAGCAGGGTGCTGGACACTGGCGTGGAGGAGGGGCCTCCACGTGGGCAGGACCACATGGACGCAGGATGTCTGGAGGAAGCACTGAGGCAGAGCCAAGTGCTGGCCAATCAGCTGGCTGCTGAGCTCAGAAGGAGTCGGGGGGGAGGAGGGGGGAACAGCCCCACCCCCGGTGTCCTACACTCCCGAAAACGTAAGATCGCCTGCGCCGTCTGCAGCCTCCGCTTCTCGCACAAGAGCCAGCTGCAGGAGCACATGTACACGCACACGGGCAAACCCTCCCGCTACCACCGCTACAACCGCCTCTGCAGCCAGCTCTTCCAGGCCTCCGCCCACTTCTGTGAGGGCGCTGCAGAGCCGGGGGGAAGGGGCGGGGCCTCAGCTGCCGCCACTGCTGCTGCACTCTCTGGGGAGGCCAACAGGGACGCTCAGGACAATGGCAGCTCCTACTCTCTGGACTCAGAGGTTTCCCAGGAGAGCGTGGACGCTGTGGACGGCGTGGACGGTGTGCCCGTGGAGTGATCAGGTCACAGCAATGACACAAGTTCAACCACAAGGTGGCGCTTGTGTCATTAGTAATGACAACATGAAGGTGTCATCAGTAGTGTGACCACAGTGTGGTGCTATCATCAGCCATTGTCACCATCACAATCCATCAACTGCGATCAAATGTAGCCTAGGACAGAGACTCAAAGAGTCAGAGACTCAAAGAGTCAGCGACTCACAGAGTCAGCGACTCACAGAATCAGAGACTCATAGAGTCAAAGACACAAAGAGTCAGAGACTCAAAGACTCAAAGAGTCAGCGACTCACAGAATCCGAGACTCATAGAGTCAGAGACACAAAGAGTCAGAGACTCAAAGAGTCAGAGACTCAAAGACTCAAAGAGTCAGACTGAAAGACGTCAACTGGAAAAATCCAGAAGGAACATTTTATTTTGAAAGGGTTACAGTGTTTAAAGATGATTATTGATCAGTCAATGTCTGATTGTTCACATGTGACGTTGTGTTTTGTGTTAAATCCATAAATCAC
>NW_025320813.1:0-37500 GCF_019176455.1 Solea senegalensis | reverse complement strand
AGGCAAACTTTATCCAAAGATCCACAAAACGAACATGGTCAGAAAACTTTTTACAACATCCAATGCCCCTCTCTCCTTCTCTGCTACACGCTGGCACTTTACACAGGTCAAAAAACACAACATGCAGCTCTTAAAGTGACAGGCGCCTATTAAGCCTGCACTCATCACTACAGTAACATTCAACTAAGTCAACTAACATCAATACACATCATCATCATCATTATGTGAGGAAGCATTTGGCTCCTACACTGAGGAAGACCCTGACTCCACAGGCCGACACAGACAGACCTGGCAACCAAGAGAGGACAGACAGACATGACAGACGTGACAGACATGCACTTCCTACTACACTGCCACACATACAAAGACTTGAGAGACTCGTTTTCCCCCAAAATCTGCAGCAACACATGGAATTTGAAAGCAGCATTATAAAATGCACCATGCTAGCACCATGCTAGCACCATGCTAGCACCATGCTAGCACCATGCTAGCACCATGCTAGCACCATGCTAGCACCATGCTAGCACCATGCTAGCACCACAATCTGTGTCAGTGACTGAGGGACAGCAAGGCAGCTGCTCTCTGTGTCTATATTGTATATAGTGTGTGAATAAGAGTGTATGAACAATGTTGATAAATATATAAATGTAAGACGTACGTTACCATGACGATAAAGACCCTTTTGATTTGATTTGAGAGAGACAGACTGACTGACAGACATAGACGGACAGACAAAGACAGACAGACCGAAAGCAAGAGATAGACACAGACAGAAAGACATAGACAGACAAACAGACAGACAGACAGACATACCGAGAGTGAGAGATAAACAGAGAGAGAGAGACATAGACAGACAGACAGACAGAGAGACATAGACAGACAGACATGATACACAACAGACAGACAGACAGACAGACAGACAGACAGGCGAGAGAGAGACATAGAGAGACAGACAGACAGACATAGACAGACAAATAGACAGACAGACAGGCATGGCCAGACAGAAAGACAGACGAAGAACATAGGCGGACAGACAAAGACAGACAGGCCGAAAGCAAGAGATAGACACAGACAGAAAGACATAGACAGACAAACAGACAGACAGACAGACAGACCGAGAGCGAGAGATAAACAGAGAGAGAGAGACATAGACAGACAGAGAGACATAGACAGACAGACATAGATAGACAGACATAGACAGACAGACAGACAGACAGAAGCGAGAGAGAGACATAGAGACAGACAGACATAGAGACAAACAGATAAACACAGACACATAGACAGACAGACATAGAGAGACAAACAGACAGAAAGACAGACATAGACAGGCAGACATAGAGAGACAGACAGACAGACAGACAGAGATGTTTTTACATATTTACATATTTTTCATCTGTACATTAAAATAAATTTCTAATTCAAATAAATACAGAAAACCTTGGACCAGGACACACACACACGCACACACACACACCTTCACCTACCTGGGACTTGTTCAGTGAGACAGGTGTCTGTGTGGACAGGTGCAGGGACAGACTAACTTCAGAGACACAGGGACACGTCACACATTACTCTATGTGTTTGTGTGTGTTTCTGCTCTGAACTGAGTCGAACCAGACTGATAATGGAGGGTCAAAGGTCAGTCGGCGGTAAACTGCAGGAGAAGGGACGTCCTACACTTCCCGAGCAACCAATCAGGTTCCACGAGGAGGAGGAGGAGAGATATTTAAGTTCCTGGGAAACGGAATCCATAAAACACTTGTTTTGTGGATTATATGTATATACACATATATATGTATATGTATATATACATGTCTAATATTTAAATTTACATATTTACACATATGTAAATATGTACATTTAAATATTAGTCAACGATAACCCAAGTTAACACAAAATGCAGTTTTTAAGTGATGATTTTATTTATTATGGGGAAAAAACTATCCAAACCTACATGGCCCCATGTGAAAAAGTAATTGTAAAATCATCAGGTCACTGTGATTAGTCACATTTGTTGGAATACTTTACTTGCCACACCCAGGCCTGATTACTGCCAGACCTATTGAATCAAGAGACCACTTAAATAGAACTTGTCAGACAAGTGAAGTCGGCCAAAAGATCCCAAAAAAGGAGCAATTCAGATTCAGACAGACAGACGTGCACTTCCTACTACACTGCCACACATACAACGACTTGAGAGACTCAGTTTTCCCCCAAATCTGCAGCAATACATGGAATTTGAAAGCAGCATTACAGTCTGTCCACCATGCTAGCACCATGCTAGCACCATGCTAGCACCATGCTAGCACCATGCTAGCACCATGCTAGCACCATGCTAGCACCACAATCTGTGTCAGTGACTGGGACAGCAGCTGCTCTGCTGCGTTTAGGTGAAGGTGTGTGTGTGTGTGTGTGTTAGCTGCTCTGTGCGTTTAGGTGAAGGTGTGTGTGTGTGTGTGTGTTACTCTGTGGAGGTCATGGTGGAGGATGTCAGGGTGGAGGATGTCAGGGTGGAGGTCATGTCAGGGTGGAGGTCATGGTGGAGATGTCAGTGGTGGAGGTGTCAGGTGGAGGATGGGTGGTGGAGGTCAGGGTGTCATGTCAGGAGGGGTGGAGGTGTGGAGGAGGTCATGGTGGAGGATGTCAGGATGTCAGGGTGGAGGATGTCAGGGTGGAGGTCATGGTGGAGGAGGTCATGGTGGAGGATGTCAGTGTCAGGGTGGAGGATGTCAGGGTGGAGGTCATGATGGAGGATGTCAGGGTGGAGGAGGTCATGGTGGAGGATGTCAGGGTGGAGGAGGTCAGGGTGGTGGAGGTCAGGGTGGAGGAGGTCAGGGTGGAGGAGGTCAGGGTGGTGGAGGTCAGGGTGGAGGAGGTCAGGGTGGTGGAGGTCAGGGTGGATGTCAGGAAGGTGTGTGTGTGTGTTTCTATCCTGATCCTAAACTGAAAACAAAAGAAAAAAGAAAATGTGTTGAAACAAACTTTTATTCTTCATTTATTTTCACAATGATCAAAGTTAAAAAAAACAATCTGAGGTTTTAAAGGAGCCACAACAAGGAGGCGGGACTTTCACTTATCCAGATACCTTCAGGTTTGACCCTGGTTAACGTCAGGTTAACTTGGACTGCAGGTAAATCACCATGGTAACTGATGGTGAACCTGTAAAGTTCTCCTGACCTGGTTAAATTTGCGATAACGTCTGACCAATCAGAACATTTTACTCTGAAGATCAAACGCTTTCTTCAACTAAAAACAACAAAGAGACAAAAACAGACGAAGCGGCGCATGCTAACTCTTTGGTTTACATGGTGAAAGACGAGCCGTTGTCGCTGGACCCGTCAACCGAGCGGTGAGTGGACACGAAGACCTCGGAGGTGACCCTGGAGAAACGGCGCGGGGCAATGTAGCGTTTCCCCAGACACCACAGGTCCTGGAAGATCCTTCTGAAGTGGTTCCTGAACCTCACGCCCACAAAGGCATACAGCACCGGGTTGATGCAGCAGTGCAGGTAGGCCACCGTCCGCGCCACCGTCTTGGCCACCTGCAGGGCGTCGGACTCTTCACACGGCCGCTGCCAGAACATTTCGACGGTGTCATAAAACAAGGCAACGTTGTAGGGCAGGTGGCAGGCAATGAACACCACCACCACGGCCAGCACCACCCGCACCGCTTTGTGGCGCTGGAAGTTTCTGGCTCTCAGCAGCGTGACAATGACAGCGGCGTAGCAGACGGTCATGATGAGCAGCGGCAGGAAGAAGCCCACGGCCACCTGCGTGCTCGGGACGGCCACCTTGATGGTCCAGGCCTCCGCGTCGTTCACAAACTTGAATTCACAGACGTGCTGTGGCGACTTGAAGGTCTGATTCCCCTCCTCTTCCTCGTCCACGAAGGTGTCGTGGGTGTGGCTGGGCTCGTACCAGTCGTAGAAGAAGAAGGTGGGGAAGGACAGCGTGAAGGCAAAGGTCCAGACCACGGCGCAGATGACGCGACTGTAGGGCAGCGAGCGGAGTCTGAAACTGCGGCGAGCCTGGACGATGGCGATGTAGCGGTCGGCGCTGATGCAGGCGAGTAGCAGCATGCCACTGTACAGGTTCACACTGTAGCAGCCGCGCAGTAACTTGCATGCCGCACGCCCCATGGACCACGATGACAACTCGTTGTAGACGATGAGGGGCAGTGCCGCCACAAAGAGCAGGTCTGCGACGGCCACGTTGAGCAGGTACACGTCCGTCATGGACTTGGTTCTCTTGTAGAAGGCGTAGGTGACGATCACCAGGCTGTTCCCTACAAAGCCCAGGATGCAGATGATGGGGTGGATGAACACGGCGACGAGCCGCTCCACCCAGTAGCTGTTCTGGAAAGAACAAGGTTCTACCAAGTCGTAGTCAGAGTCGGTGTCGTTGTAGAGGAAATCCGATTGGTTGGACACGACGGTGTCCTCTAAAGCCATGGTTTGGTTTGACTGCTGTAACAGAGACAGAAGATACTTTGAGACCATGTGACTCCACATCATCAGTCCTGTACTAAGACAACCAAAGTTAACACAAAATGCAGTTTTTAAGTGATGATTTTATTTATTATGGGGAAAAAAACTATCCAAACCTGCATGGCCCCATGTGAAAAAGTAATTGCCCCCCTTGTAAAATCATCAGGTCACTGTGGTTATTCACATTTTTTGGGCCTGATTACTGCCAGACCTATTGAATCAAGAGACCACTTAAATAGAACCTGTCAGAGTGAAGTGAAGTCGGCCAAAAGATCCCAAAAAGGAAGACATCATGCCGCGATCTAAAGCAATTCAGGAACAAATGAGAAACAAAGTAATTGACATCTATCGGTCTGGAAAAGGTTACAAAGACCGTTCTAAAGCTTTGGGACTCGAGAGAACCATGATGAGGGCCATTATTCACAAATGGAGAAAACATGGAACAGTGGGCAACCGAGAATTACCGCAGCGACGACTCATCTAAAGGCTCCAGAACAAGAACCCAGAACAACATCTAAAGAACTGCAGGCCTCACTTGCCTCAGTTAAGGTCAGTGTTCATGACTCATGACCATAAGAAAGAGACAGAAAAATGGTCTGCATAGAGTTCCAAGATGAAAACCACTGTTGGGCAAAAAGAACATTAAAGCTGGTCTTTTCAGAAACAGAACATCATACCAACAGTCATGTGTGGTGGAGGTAGCGTTGTTAAAGACCACAGAGTTGTAAAACAGCGTTTGTAAAAGACAAATTGCAAGTTATCCTAAACGCTTGATTGTTGCTGCAAACGGCGGTTCAAACAGTTCTTAGGTTTAGGGGGCAACACTTTTTCACACAGGGCCATGTAGGTTTACATTTTTTTCCCTCCCTTAATAATAAAAACCTTCATTTAAAAAACGCATTGTGTTTACTTGTGTTGTCTTTGACTAATATTTCAATTTGTTTGATGATCTGAAACATTCAAGTGTGACAAACATGCTAAAAAATAAGAAACCTTTGCAAACAACTATACACAACTGTACACATATAACTGTACATCTATACATATATATGAATATATTCATATATATGAACATACATAAGTATATATGTATATGTTTGAATGGTGCCACCCGTCAAACTAACTGAAGAGATCATACTTGTGTACTCTGAGAGTGTGTACTCTGAGAGTGTGTACTCCAGTCGTACTTCTCAATACGTTACATTACATTTAACGATTCTTTTTTTAATCACGGTTAATCGCATTTTTTCCATAGTTAACTCGCGATTAATCTCTATATTAAAAATATAGTTAGAATCAAATAAACACAAAGACAAAATGTCTTTTATCTGTGATTTCTTCTTTGAAATAAAAAAGTGCACTGTAGACCCACTTGACATGTCTATTTCAAAAACACAGCACATAAAATGCCACAACAATGTGGTCTTCAAAGTGAAGAGGTAGTAGACAACAATGACAAACAGAACAGGGCCTAATGACAGTTAAATGAATGAAAAAGTGCAGTCATTAAACACATCAGATTCAGAACTCTGAACTCTTAGTGCTAACTTTTCTCCTATTTATGAAGCCAATTGCTAAGGTAACATTTTCAGTAGACAGTGCTGCTACCGCTGTAGTTAACTTAGCTTCATCACTCAACCATAGAACTCTGACCAATCTGCTGCTTGCTATTAGCCTGGACTGCACTGCCGGTATGTTTTGCTAGTAGGTGTTAGCTCAGACTGCTAGTACTTCGGTGATGGTCGGACACAAGGCGCATATTACTTTGGTTTTGTCGACTGAGGCATCTTGAAGTTTTTTAAAGTGAAACGAATCATTCAGAAGCCCGGGGGTATTTTTTTTCCATGAAAAATATTCTTATTATTCTTCGTCTCTGCGGTTGGCAAACAACTTGAAGGTGCCTTACCGCCACCTGGCCTGGAGGTCCCACACTACAGTCTAGTAGAGGACAAACTGGGCCGCGATTAACCGCGATCACAAAAAATGAACGCGTCAGTCATCATCTACCGCTTTATCCTCCACCAGAGGGTCGCGGGGGTCGTGCTGTGCCAATCTCAGCTACATCGGGCGATAGGCGGGGGTACAGTTCGCCAGTCCATCGCAGGGCCACACACACAGATAGAGACAAACAACCATTCACATTTAAAGAGTGTTCAATTTTCTATTCAATTTAGGAGAAGCCGGAGAAAACCCACGCACACACATCCATGCAGAAAGGCCCTCGTTCCAACTGGGGCTCGAAACCTGGTCTTCTCACTGCAAGGCGAGAGTGCTAACCACTCGACACCGTGTGACCCTAAATTAACGATTTAATTAATCACATCGCGATTAACGTGTTAACTATGACAGCCCTAATTACATTACATTACATGTCATTTAGCAGACGCTTTTATCCAAAGCGACTTACAAAAGTGCATTTAAACATTTGTGTACAAACAAGTAAGTAAGAGCTTCAAGTAAACCAAACTATAAAATGCTAGTCATAAGTGCGAGGTATAAGTAAGTGTTTTTTTTACTTCTCAATACTCAAGTACATACTTGCGTACTCGAGTACCCATGCCCATGTTCCTGACCCCGCCCCCAGACCAAAGCCTCCACTTCCTGTTCCTGTGACACTTCAGATACATTTGAGTGTTTTGAATTGTTTTCGGTTTCATCACAGACGACGTGTTCCAGTTGTGGTTGAATCGAAGCGATGAACGAGTGAGCGTGAACGTGTGAGCGTCTGACACACGAGAGGAAGTTTGCAGAAAACCAGGTCAGAAACACGAGTGACCCAGTTGAGATGGAACGTCTCTGTTACTCACAAACATCAGGTTCCTCAAACACCTCTTGTTCCTGCTCTCTACTTCTGCTCGCTGGACACCACGAGGACAAAGTCCTGGTCCTCTTGGTGTCCAGCAAGCACCTCCCTCGTCCGATCACATGACCCACCACAAAGCTGTGTATCTGTTTGTGTCATGATTATTCTGATTAAACCTGATTATTTGGATTAAACCTGATTAATCTAATTAAATCTGATTAAACCTGATTAATCTGATTAAACCTGATTATTCAGATTAAATATGATTATTCGGATTAAACCTGACTATTCGGATTAAACCTGATTATTCAGATTAAACCTGATTATTCAGATTAAACCTGATTATTCTGATTAAATCTGATTAAACATGATTATTCTGATTACACCTGATTATTCTAATTAAATCTGATTAAATATGATTATTCTGATTAAACCAAGAATAAAATCTGTATTTATGAAGACGACTCAGATTTTCATAAGAAACTAAAACAAAGTAAAAGACACATAAAGCAGGACTCACAGAGGACGAGGATGACGCTGCTGCTGCTGGTTAAGGACGACTGATGGCACGCTGCTGATTATAGAGGAAGTGTGTGTGTGTGTGTGTGGAGACAGAGGAGACAGTAGAGGACACAGAGGAGGAGACAGTAGAGACAGAGGACATTAAGCTGATGTTTGTGTATAAATGAGAATCAAATCTTCTCTCAGTATAAAAAAAACATTTTATTTTTGATAAGATTTCTAACAATGGACAGACTGAGGTCAATGGAGATACACAGACACACAGGTGCATGCTGAGACAGTCAGGACACGTCCTCCATGTAATCAGCTCCTTGACTGAAACTGAGCTGAGAGACACTGAGGTCCTGAGTGCTGTCCTCCAGCTGTAACACAAACAAGTCAGTTCAGTCAGCTGATCAATCACTCACTCATTCACTCAGTCAGCTGATCGATCACTCACTCATTCAGTCAATCAGCTGATCAATCACTCACTCAGTCAGTTGTTCAATCACTCACTCAGTCAGCTGTTCAATCACTCACTCAGTCAGCTGATCGATCACTCAGTCAGCTCAATCAATCAGTCAGCTGATCAATCACTCACTCATTCACTCAGTCAGCTGATCGATCACTCACTCATTCAGTCAATCAGCTGATCAATCACTCACAGTCAGTCAGTTGTTCAGCAATCACTCACTCAGTCAGCTGTCAGTCAATCACTCAGTCAGCTGCTGATTGATCACAGTCAGTCAGTCAGCTCGAGTCAGCATTCACTCAGTCAGCTCGTCAATCGTCACAGTCAGCCGTTCAGTCAATCAGCTGATCTCTCACTCAGTCATCAATCACTCACTCAGTCAGTCGGTCACTCAATCACTCACTCAGTCCTGAATCATCATCCAGATCACTCAGTCAGTCAGTCAGCTAATCAATCACTCACTCTCAGCTGATCAATCATCAGTTCAGTCAGCTGATCAATCACTCACTCATTCACTCAGTCAGCTGATCGATCACTCACTCATTCACTCAGTCAGCTGATCAATCACTCATTCACTCAGCTGATCAATCAATGCACAAGACCTGGTTGCTGCCGTCTGGTCCCTCGATGGAGACTTCCTCGATCTCTTCACCGATACTGAAGTCAGTTTTTGACAAATCTGAACGGTGACTGACACACACACACACACACACATTCTACATGTAGATATAGGTTTCACAGGTGAGGTCAGAGGTCACAGGTCAGGAATGTGCAGTCTCACCTGTTGAAATCGTCGTCATATTCAACGTCGTCATCTGTGAAACAGAGTTAAACACAGTCACTTCCTGTTTACTGTGTATGTGTGCGCACACCTGTCTGTGTGCGCGTGTGTTCAGATTTCATGTAGAATTGTATCAGATGTTCTGCTGCTTTCATGTATACATTCATCTTCTACCACAGGGGGGCGCTGTGCTAAAGTCAGCTGACATAGGCAGAGAGGCAGAGTCACACCCTGGACAGAGTTAAACCAGGTTTTAGTTTTACCTAAACACAGAGATCCAGTTTTGTCGTTGAGGGACTTGAGGTCTTTGACTCCTGTGTGTCTGCACTCTGACGCTCCTGTGAGGACGAGTCAGCATCAGCATCAGCATCCGTTCCTGCTTTGTTGCCATGGTTACTTTTGTGACGCTGCAGTTCAAACTCACCATTCCTGCTGAGGCTCTGCTCTGACATGCTGCGTCCTCCTCCAGGGGGCGCTGCCTCACTCTGGGACCCTGCAGGACTTTCTCTTAGTGCAGAAGACTCTGCCTTCCTGAGACAAAAAAATAATCACATTAACCAAACTAACACACTCAGATTTACTGTTCACATAACTGGATTCAAACTGGTCTGAACTGGTCTGGACTGGACTCAAACTGGTCTGGACTGGTCTACGTTCCACTGGCTAAAGTTGTTTACGTCTATGATGCGACAGGTCAACAGGAAAACACCTTTGACAGCAGCAATATTGCCACCTGGTGTCGCTGAGCAGAAGATTCAAATGTCTACAGCTGGAGCTCGACTCAAGGTCCAGGTCATACTTCCTGTGTTCACATACTCATGCAGACCCTGCGAGGACAGACAAGAGGACCGCTGCAGTTCTCTTCAGAGACCAGGACAAATGTCTGCTGCCGTTGTTTACGTACCAACAAATGCACAATAATTAGGACACACTGAAATCATCAGGGCTGTAAAGTCCCGGTCAACTGGTCCATTTATGAGTCCATACGTTCTGGACCAAGAACTTGATTACAGCCCTACATAGTGGAGACTTTTATTGTGACATGTGGACACAGACGGACGTATCGAGGGGTCCTCACCAGCCATAGGTCTTCTGTGGTTTGGGCAGCGGGTCGTCAAAGAACGAGTCCCCGTCCTCGAGGTCGTCCTCCACCTCCAGGTCCAAGTCCAGATTCTCCTTCAGACCGAGACCTGGGGAAGACGACCTGTCGTCCTGCTGCTGCTGCTGCTGCCTCACAGCATCCTGTGTGACGATCAAATCTAAGTGTTTACAAAAACACAGCAATACAGGACGGACGGACACACGCACGCATCATGTGACGTAGATAGAGACAAGATCATGTGACTATAGAGACGTGATCATGTGATGCAGATAGAGACGTGATCATGTGATGCAGATAGAGACGTGATCATGTGGCGTGACGATCACGTAGATAGAGGCAGCGATCGCGTGACGATCGCACATAGAGGCGTGATCATGTGACTTAGATAGAGACGTGATCATGTGATGCTTGAGTTCGATCATGTGACGATAGAGAGCGATCATGTGACTTAGATCCGATCATGTGACGTAGATAGAGACGTGATCATGTGATGCAGATAGAGACGTGATCATGTGACGTAGATAGAGACGCGATCATGTGACGAATAGAGGCGCGATCATGTGACGTGACGATCCATGTGGCGTATCCGATCATGACGATAGAGGCGATCATGTGACGATAGAGACGCAATCATGTGGCGTGAGATGATGAGATAGAGGCGTGATCATCATCCGTAGATCGCGATCATAGATAGACGATCATGTGACATGATAGAGTAACGATCATGTGGCGTGAGAGGCGATCATGCGTCGATCGCCGATCATGTAGATAGCGATCGCGATCATGTGGCGTAGATAAAGGCGCGATCATGTGATATCGTTGTGATCGATCATGTGCCGATCATACGCGATCATGTACATCATGTGAAAAATCATGTAGCGCGATCATGTGGCAAGACACTTAGTAATCAGTGACGTAGATAAAGACGCGATCATGTGATGTAGAGACGCGATCATGTGGCGTAGATGTCGTGGACTTAAAATGTAGTTGGTCATGTGACACAGGTGTCTAACAGACTGAATCACCATAATACCATAATATCAGACTTTTATTTTGAAAACACCTGAGACCAGAGCAGCGGAGAGAGAAAACAAATGCACCTTAATGACGGGTGGGGAGGTGACCTTCTCCTCAGGGGTGTGGCTATCACCAGAGTCCTGGATGACCTGAACAAAAACACGTCACAGGAACTCAGTGATGACTCACAACCTTTCAAAATAAAATGAATATGTGTGTGGCGTCGGTCTTCAAAATAAAATGAATCATTGCTCGTGGTCACTCACACACCTGACTCGTGCCCAGTTTGTGTCGCCCCCTCCTGACGAGCTCCAGCATTACAGGAGAGTTCCTATTCAACTGAGATTCTGACAGACCCAGATCTCTGCAGACCACTTCTCGGCTGTCAAGACCGTTTAGCTGCAGAACAGGACATGGAGACACACACACTTCAGAAGGACAAACCGCTCTCTCACACACTCTCACGCTCTCACTCTCTCACACTCACACACACACACACACACACACACACACACACACACACACACACACACACACACACACACACACACACACACACACACACACACACACACACACACACACACACACACACACACACACACACACCTCACCATGTTGATTTCTGGCTGAAAGACGGCGAGGGTGAAGTCCAGGTTGAAAACCTGCAGGAAGTCCACGATGAGACTGGCCACCAGACGACCTGCAGCCACAGACAGGGTTCAGACACTAGGGGAGCCCTGAACCCTGGCTTCTCTTAAAGGGGACATATTATGCAAAATCAACTTTTTAACCATTTCAGTACTGATATTTGGGACTCTGGAGGCCCTACCAGTCGCCAAAGTGTGGAAAAAGAATACTCAGTCATGTTTTCGTGGTTCCCCTTAGTGTAAGTATAGAAGATAAAACACTCCATGTTGAATTCCCTGCGCTTATGACAGCAGCATGCTCATTTCACCGCGAATGTTACCGCCCACCAGTAAGTTTACTTGGAGAGCTCCACCTTAGCTCCACCTTGTCCCTGCGAGAGTGCAGGCGAGGGAAAAGCGGTATTATGTCAACGCGGAGGGACAAGTGTGCTGTTGATGGCTGCACAGTGGAGCACAGTGTTTTACAGAGGATTTTATATATGAAGCTAATGTGCCGGATAAAGTCAGCAAACGTGTGTTCATGTGTTCGCACCACTTCACATCAGACTGCGGCCAGCGGTCGCCGTATTTAGTCAGCGACGTACAAACACACACATTGTTAAGAAAAGGTCACATAGAGGTCATAACTGACTATTCTGACACGTCCTAATTAAACATATTTGTTCAGTACGTCCTCCATGATCGGAGCACAGACTTAGTCTGATACAGTCACATACAAAGTCAGCGTTGGATCAGTGGTGCTGTCCCTAAGTGTTATTAACTGATTTACAGTTGGACAGTGTTCGGCTCCATCCTTATGTAGGACGTCTCTTCCTGTGACGACACTCTCGCTGTTTTCTGCTCACGCTGCCATGTTGATATTGTCAGAGAACTAGTGGAGGGCGGGGAGGAATGAGGGGAGGGAACAGGAGCTGAGCGAGTGAGCGCTGTAAAGAGGACAAATCAGAAACCCCCTGGAAGAAGTGGGTGTGTTTGCCAGTGTCTCATTTGCATATAAAGGGACCAGGCACAAAAATGAGCATTCTGAAAGGGGCGGGTTTAGCAGGGTTATTGAACTGCTATGGTGCTTCATTCTTATGGTATTTTGACCAAAGCATGTCACTGACATGTTCATTAGGACACCAGGGAACTATTTTAATGGGGGAAATAGGGTATAATGTGTCCACTTTAACAAACCTCCTCCTAATTTGAATGAACCCCTCCTTGACGAACATGGCAGGAGAAACCAGTGTCACAGCTCCACCTTGTGGTTGTCCTCACGAATCACAGCTGAGAGAGACCTCATCAGGTCCCGGGTTATTGTACTTATTTTAATTTTTACATAGAACAAACACGCACATAAAAACATATGAAGTGTCACAGAGTGCTTCCTGTCCATGGGTCAAAGGTCAGTGTGATTAAATGTCACCATAGTGTGAAAATGAGAGGGTGAGTGAGTGAAGTGATGAGGAAACAGCAGGTGAAACACTCACCGTCTTCAGAGCTGAGAAACGTCCTCAGGTTTTCATTGATCAGAGGACTTTTGTTCTGGGCACAGAAGAAGAAGAGCGAACGTCAACAAAGAACAGCTGATCAAACAGGAAACAGAAGAAGAAGAGTGGAGGTCAACAAAGAACAGCTGGTCAAACAGGAAACAGTAAAACAAAAAAGAGCTTCACCTCAACTTTATCCTGCTCCTCCATGGACAGGAACACCGCTGCCCTCAACTCTGCCTGCAGGAGCAAACACCACACTGCATCAGTCCCCGAGGACACAGAGGACACCAAGGAGACAGAGGACACTGCTATACACATATACATATACATATACATGCATACATATATATATATATATATATATATATGTACATATACACATATATATATATATATATATATATATATATATATATATATATATATATATATATATATATGAGAATGGTTTATGTAGTGCAACAAAGAACAGGCCCCTAATAATTCTAATAATATCTTAAACAAAGTGCAGAACGTGCCTGTGACTCAACCACATTTACATTTCACTTCAAACTCTGAGTAAACACAGTTTGAGCAGACAAATAACTCAACACAACAACCAGGGATTTTTAAAAGTTTAAATGTTCACCACGTAAATAAATCTTCTTTCTAAATCTTCCTTCTCGCACACAGCGGCTAGCGCGGCTAGCACGGGCTGTAAAAGGTCCCGGATGTGACGCGGTACCTTGAGCTTGTTGAGGACTCCGTTATTCTCCAGGTTCTGGATGAGAAGGTCCCGAAGCTCCGTGTCGTCTTCTGTGGCAGACATGATTAAGATAAAGAGGAGGAGGAGGAGGGGGGAGCTAAAGCTACTGACGCTACTGACGCTCCTGCTAGCACCTGCTGACAAAAACAAATACAACCGCTTCCTTCTTCTTCTTCTTCTGTGATTATGACTGTACGCTGATAGACTCAGTGCTGCCCCCCACAGTTCACTTCTTTCTCCTTTGGATTTAAGCAGAGAAGACGCTTCAAAGGCAAACTGCCCTCTGCTATGTATTTGAATTGAGTAACAATACATTTTTTTTATCTTATTGTATAATATAATATAATATAATATAATATAATATAATATAATATAATATAATATAATATATATAAAATGATCAGAATACTATTAATTCATGGGTGTATTACCTTTGCGCAGAAATGATTAAGAAAACACATTATTAATCAAATATAAAATATAATCAAATATATAAAACATAACTAAATTATGAGATAAAAAGTCGAAATTATGAGATAAAAAGTCGAAATTATGAGATAAGAAGTGCGCATGCGCCTCAATGGCAGTGTTTTCAATGGTCCTTTCATCCATCATCTCGCTGGCCTAACCATGCTCACAATATGCAATCCTAAATGAGGTAACTAGAGGTGACTTTAGTTGGATCGAATTTAATTGTTAAGTCATTTAGTCTGTCGTTGCTGTTAATTAAATAAGAGTTGTGTTGTGTCCACAGACTGTGTGGAAAAGTGACTTAAAAGAGACACATTATACCTTATTTCCCCAAGTTAAAATAGTTCCCTGGTGTCCTAATGAACATGTCAGTGACATGCTTTGGTCAAAATACCATAAGGATGAAGCATCATAGCAGTTCAATAACCCTGCTAAACCCGCCCCTTTCAGAACGCTTGATTTTGTGCATGGTCCCTTTATATGCAAATGAGACACAGGCAAACACACACCCACTTCTTCCAGGGGGTTTCTGATTTGTCCTCTTTACAGCGCTCACTCGCTCAGCTCCTGTTCCCTCCGCTCCATTCCTCTCCCCCTCCCTCCACTAGTTCTCTGACAATATCAACATGGCAGCGTGAGCAGAAAACAGCAAGTGTGTCGTCACAGGAAGAGACGTCCTACATAAGGATGGAGCCAAACACTGTCCAACTGTAAATCAGTTAAAAATACTTAGGGACAGCACCACTGATCCACCACTGATCGCTGCATAAACAGCTGCTGTATGTGACTGTATCAGACTGAGTCTGTGCTCCGGTCATGGAGGACGTACTGAACAAATATGTTTAATTAGGACGTGTCAGAATGGTCAGTTATGACCTCTATGTGACCTTTTCTTAACAATGTGTGTGTTTGTACGTCGCTGAGCTTCATATATAAAATCCTCTGTAAAACACTGTGCTCCACTGTGCAGCCACCAACAGCACACTTGTCCCTCCGCGTTGACATAATAGCGCTCTTCCTCCCTCGCCTGCACTCTCGCAGGGACAAGGTGGAGCTAAGGTGGAGCTCTCCAAGTAAACTTACTGGTGGGCGGTAACATTCGTGGTGAAATGCGCACGCTGCCGTCATAAGCGCAGGGAATTCAACATGGAGTGTTTTATCTCCTATACTTACACTAAGGGGGACCACGAAAACATGACTGAGTATTCTTTTTCCACACTTTGGCGACTGGTAGGGCCTCCAGAGTCCCAAATATAAGTATTGAAATAGTTAAAAAGTTGATTTTGCATAATATGTCCCCTTTAAATGAAAAACAACAGAGAATCCAGGATAGCAATGTTAGCTTCTTTATTAACAGACTGCAGGTAAAAACACACCGTCAACAACAGACTCAGCTTCTTCCACACTTCCCTCAAGAGTCCCATGTGGGCTGTAAGCGCCCCCTATAGGCATGAACAGGTTACTGCACCCTGTGAACATCAGTGGCGACCCAATCTCACTGTTCTTTTAAACACCACAAGGAACAGGAGCTGAGTGAGCGCTGTAAAGAGGACAAATCAGAAACCCCCTGGAAGAAGTGGGTGTGTTTGCCAGTGTCTCATTTGCATATAAAGGGACCAGGCACAAAAATGAGCGTTCTGAAAGGGGCGGGTTTAGCAGGGTTATTGAACTGCTATGGTGCTTCATTCTTATGGTATTTTGACCAAAGTGTGTCACTGACATGTTGATTAGGACACCAGGGAACTAGTTTACCTTGGAGAAATAGGGTATTATAAGTCTCCTTTAAAATCCTTTCAAGGGTGCGCTTGCTCAGTAGAATCCCATGTGAATGCGCAAGCAAATGAAGGATTTCATTTGTTGTAAAGCCACGTTTGAAGGAGTCCTCAATACTCGCAATCCATGTCTGTGTCGGTCTCCCCACACCACACATGAGACTTTGTATCTCATAATTTCGACTTTTATCTCATTATTTCGACTTACTTAGAGGATTTTTTTTTAATTAAGTTTTAGCTCTTTTTTTTTTCTGGCGGAAATGGGCTTCCATAAATATGAGCAGAGACTGTATCGTGTGAGCTTTGTCACAGACATAAAAGCTGTAAATATTCTTTATTCATCTGTAACTTACAGGATTTTAAATATACATTATAACAACGATAAATATCGCACTTACGATCGTTTCAGCATGAATTTTCACATTCATTCATCCATGTATTGAGGGTCATAATCTATTGGTGTTTTTAAAAGTAAACAGAGAGAGATGAGCTTTTACTACGTTAATAAACTCACGTGATAACATCAGAGTCCAGGACTTTATCATCCTTTCAAAGCTTTCATTCAAGCTCAACTACGAATACAGTTAGCGTTAACCACTGCTAAGTTAGCTAACTGGTTACCAGTTTGAAGTTTGAGCGGAAGTTGCTTTTATTTTGACAGCCTTCAGCGGAAGTGACGCTCGCCTCGCCTCATTGTGGCGGACTTGACATGTCGTTTGTTGTTCTCATCAAAATGGCCGCTGTGTGGGAGGATGGAGACTGAGCCGTCACTGAGCTGCTGAACCACATCCACCACAACCCGAACTGTAGCTCCAACCGAACCGAACCCGAACCAGAACCCGATTCTCGCGTGCAGGTAAACGATTGTTTTTTGGGGGGTTTTCTTGTCAGCATCCTTTCACTGTCATTGACGAGCGCGTGATTGACACTTGTTACGTCACAGAATCAGTGAAGAAAAAAAATATGATGTTTTGCGGGTTTTATTTTTAAGGTTCGTTTGATTCGATGTTTGGGTTCGTTTGATTCGTGTGAGGCGGTGACTGTGGTTCAGTGTGAAGGTTATACAGGTGACGTCACAGCAGTGGCAGGGCGTGGATATCAGAGATATCGATATGTATGACAACAACTGATAACCAATAATTAATCCAACATTACAGTGTTATTATTGTTGTAATAATAATAACACTTGTTATTATTGTTATTGTTATTATGATTATGATTATGATTATTATTATTACAATAACATCACAGTCAGTTCAAGGTGATTATTGTGAAAATCATTATGTTGTTGCTTCAACTTTAATGTTTGGACGAGAAATGAATGACAGACTCCGCCCCCACCGCCCTTTGATCTGTAAGTGGGTTACTGCGGCAACCACGGCAGTAAATGACTCAGCAGTGTGTGTGTTTGTGTGCGCGTGTGTTGTTGATGATTGTGTATAGTCAGTGTTGTGGTCTGTCAGCAGGGGGCGCAGTGACAGACAGAAACATGGACACCACCACATCCATAAAGATGACCACGCTGGCGATCCAGAACCTGTTCAGCTACGTGGAGGAGGAGAACCTGAGCGCTGTGAGAGCTCACCTGGACCGCTTCAACGAGGTGGACGGACGCAGCGACGTATGTATCTGAGCACACTCACCTCCTCTTCATGTCTGTGTGTGTGTGTGTTGACTGCTTGTGTCTTTGTTTGTGTGTTTGTTGACTGCTTGTGTTGTGGTTGGGTGTTTGTGTACAGAACGGTCAGACTCCTCTGATGCTGGCAGCTGAGCAGGGCAGTGTGGACATCGTCCAGGAGCTGATAAGGAGAGGAGCGAATGTGAACTTGGACGACGTGGTGAGACACACACACAGAGACAGACACACAGAGAGACAGACACACAGACACACACACTCTCCAACCTCTCTAAATTCCTAAGATGCTGCAGTTGCTAGGAGACAGAGTTCATCAGTAGGCCCAGTGATTGTCTTGTTGCCATGGTAACATGTTGCCTCTGCATGTGTGTGTGTGGTCAGGACTGCTGGTCGGCTCTGATTTCTGCTGCGAAAGAAGGTCACATGGACGTGGTGAAGGAACTGCTGGAGAACAGTGCTTACATCGAACACAGAGACATGGTGGACACACACACACACACACACATACGCACACATCACACACACACGCACACACACACACACACTCACTCACAACTGTCCCTGTGTGTCATGTGTCTCAGGGAGGATGGACAGCTCTGATGTGGGCAGCGTATAAAGGTCGTTTAGAGGTCGCCAAGCTGCTGTTGGAGCACGGAGCGAACCCTAACACTACAGGACAGGTAACACACACACACACACACATAACCCCATAACCCTAACACTGGGACAGGTAACACACACACACACATAACCCTAACACTACAGGACAGGTAACACACACACACACATAACCTAAACACTGGACCCAGGTGGCTGCACACACACATAACCCCTAGCACTACAGGACAGGTAACACACACACACACACACACTAGCCTAACACTACAGGACCAGGTGTACACACACACACACACATAACCCTAACACTACAGGACAGGTAGCACACACACACACACACATAGCACCCTAACACTGGGACAGGTAACACACACACACACACACATAACCTAACACTACAGGACAGGTAACACACACACACACATAACCCTAACACTGGGACTGGGTAACACACACACACACATAACCCTAACACTACAGGACAGGTAACACACACACACACACACACACACTGACCCTAACACTACAGGACGGAAGTGGCACACACACATAACCCCTAACACTACCGGGCCGTGCCACACCTGCCCCTGTACTGGGACAGAGTACTTACACACACACCAACCCTAACACTTTCTGGGACAGGTAACACACACACACACACACATAACCCTAACACTGGGACAGGTAACACACACACACATAACCCTAACACTACAGGACAGGTAACACACACACACACACATAACCCCTAACACTACAGGACAGGTAACACACACACACACACACACACACACACACACACACACACACACACATGACCCTAACACTACAGGACAGTTCAGCCCTGCTTTCATTAGTTGGTGTTTTTCTCTGGACTCTAATGAAGTTGCAGATTCAGTGTGAAAGGTTTTACTTTGATTTTTCTCCCAATTAGAACATTCCTAGTTTGTTAATGGACCTCATATTTCACCACCATGTGATGCAATTGTACGGAGCCCTGGAGGCGTGACTTAGTAAAGCATGTGTGACTTAGTAAAGTATGTGTGAGTCACTTTGCTATCTCGCTTTACTATCTCATCTCACTTTACTATCTTATCTCACTTTACTATCTCGCTTTACTATCTCGCTTTACTATCTCATCTCACTTTACTATCTATTTCACTATCTGCTTTATATCTCATCTCACTTTACTATCTTAAGCTTTACTATCTCACTTTACTAACTCGCTTTACTATCTCTCTTTACTATCTCACTTTACTATTTTGCTTTACTATCTTATCTCACTTTACTATCTACTTTACTATCTCACTTTACTATCTTAAGCTTTACTATCTCACTTTACTATCTTAAGCTTTACTATCTCTCTTTACTATCTCACTTTACTAACTTCTAAGCTTTACTATCTCTCTTTACTATCTCACTTTACTAACTTCCAACTTACTATCTCTCTTTTACTATCTCCACTTTACTATTTTGCTTTACTATCTTATCTCACTTTACTATCTCGCTTTACTATCTTATCTCACTTTACTATCTTACTTTACTATCTCACTTTACTATCTAAGCTTTACTATCTCGCTTTACAATCTCACTTTACTGTCTCATCTCACTTTACTATCTCGCTTTACTATCTCATCTCACTTTACTATCTTCACACATGCTTTACTACGTCACACATGCTTTACTAAGTCACACATGCTTTACTAAGTCACATGCGTGTACTTTACTAAGTCACACATGCTTTACTAAGTCACATGCGTGTACTTTACTAAGTCACACATGCTTTACTAAGTCACACATGCTTTACTAAGTCACACGCGTGTACTTTACTAAGTCACACATGCTTTACTTAGTCACACATGCTCTACTAAGTCACACATGCTTTTCTAAGTCACACACGTGTACTTTACTAAGTAGATAAGATAAGAGATAAGATAGTAAAGCGAGATAGTAAAGTGAGATGAGATAGTAAAGCGAGATAGTAAAGTGAGATGAGATAGTAAAGAGAGATAGCTCAAAATGAAAGATGTAAAAAAAATGAGGGCATAACTCAAAAGTGAATAGTAAAAGAAACAGACTCTTTAAAACGAATGAGAGATGACCAAAGAGAGATAATGCTGAGAATAGTATAGTAAAGAGATAGTAAGGTGAGACGAGACTCAACCAAAAGTGAGCTTAGTGTAAGGAGTGAGACTAGCCAAGGCAGACTGCAAAAGGTGAACAAGTAAAAGACATGTGAGGTAAGGCTAACAAGTGAGATGAGATGTAAGGTGACAAAAAGGCTGAATAACAAAGAAGGCCAGACAATACAAAGTGAATAAGACAACAAAAGCGAGATAGTAAAGGTGAATAATGGCAAAGGTGAGATGAGAGACTAACCAAAAGCAGTTATGCGCGAGATAGTAAAGTGAGATGAGATAGAAGTAAAAAGCAAAAGATAGTAAAGTGAGATAGTAAAGAGAATAGTAAAAGTGAGATAGAGATAGTAAAGAGTGAGATAGTAAAGTGAGATGAGATAGTAAAGAGATAGTAGAGTAGAGATAAGAGATAGTAAAATGAGATGAGATAGTAAAATTGAGATGAGAATAGTAAAAGCCGAGTTAGTAAGCGGGAATAGTAAGTGAGATGAGATAATGGCGAGATAGTAAGCAAGATAGTAAAGTGAGATAGTAAAGAGAGATAGTAAAGAGAGATAATAAAATTGAGATAGTAAAGCAAGATAGTAAGTGAGATTAGTAGAGATAGTAAGGAGTGAGATAGTAAAGTGAGATGAGATAAGTAAAAGGAGATAGTAAAGTGAGATAGTAAAGCGAGATAGTAAAGCGAGATAGTAAAGTGAGATAGTAAAGCGAGAATGTAAAGTGAGATAAGATAGTAAAGCCAGAAAGTAAAGGGAGATAGTAAAGCGAGATAGTAAAGTATGTGTGAGATTTTATCAGTCCCTGATCCAGACAGGACAATGTCATCCCCTCAACACCGTATTTGATCATTTCATTTAATATGACGCTAGCACCACCTAACCCTGTTTGTCTGTCTCTCTCTGCCTGCCTGCCTGTCTTTGCCTGCCTGTCTGTCTGTCGTCCACAGCAGTACAGTGTGTATCCGATCATCTGGTCCTCAGGTCGAGGACATGCAGACATCGTCAAACTGCTGCTTCAGAACGGAGCCAAGGTCAACTGTTCTGACAAGGTGACCAAGCCCCGCCCCTTCCTGTCTGTGTGTAGTACAGATTGTGTGTTGTGTAGCACTGATTGTGTGTGTGTAGTACTGATTGTGTGTGTCTGTGTAGTACTGATTGTTTTGTGTAGGTACTGTTGTGTAGTACCTGTGTGTGTAGTGATTGTGTGTGTATGTACTTTACTGTGTGTGTGTCTATGTAGTAGTACTGATTGTGTGTACCCCTGATTGTGTGTGTGTGTAGTACTGATTGTGTGTCTGTGTGTGTGTACTGTGTGTAGTACTGATTGTGTGTGTCTGTGTAGTACTGATTGTGTGTGTTGTGTAGTACTGATTGTGTGTCTGTCTCTGTGGGACCACTCCTCTGATCTGGTCAGAAAAGGACACTTTGACTGTGTGATGCATCTGCTGGAAGCGGCCCGATGTGGACCAGGAGGCGGTATGTGCTGACAGATGAGTGGGAGGAGAAGTGGGAGGAGCTTTGATGGCGACAGGTGTCGTTTATTGGCTCAGAACTTCGATGGCGGCTCTGATGATTGGCGGTGAAGGAGGCTACACTGGCGTGGTGAAGGAGCTGCTGAAGAAACCCCAGCGTCAACATGCCGCGGACAAAAAGCGAACGGCTGATGATCGCCGCCAAGGAAGGATTCACCGAGATGCGTCAGGACCTGCTGGGCGCCCGGCTTTCGTCAACATCCCAGACCGGGTCAGACACACACAGACACACACACATTAGCTCATCCTGTGAGGTATTTTTGTTATGTTATATACAGTTTTCCTATAAACTATAACCCATGTGTCACATGATCTCAATAATACTGTGTGTGTCTGTGTGTGTCAGTGCTGATTGGAGCGGTACGCGGGGGTCACGTGGACATCGTCAGAGCTCTGTTACATAAATACGCTGACATCGACATCAGAGGTCAGGTAAGAACCCTTCCCAGCCTCCGCCCTGATGGGGCCACGCCCCTTTTTAATCTGTGATACCTTTTGATACATTTTTATCTTTGATGTTGGTTTGATTAACATGTGTTGTGTTGTTGTGTTGTGTTAGAGTTTTGTTGAAGAGTTGTGTTGTTCTGTTCAGGAGCGTAAAACTGCTCTGTACTGGGCTGTTGTGTTAAAGCAGGGGTGGGCAATTATTTTCCCCAAGGGGCCACATGAGAATCAAGAGAATTGAGGGCCAGGCCAAATTTTAATTTAATTTTAATTAAATTTTATCTCTTTTAACTAAAAAAAAGCAGTAAATTGTATTGTTTTGGTGTAAATTGGGCAGCATACAAACACACAAAAAACAAACACAATTACTAACCAACTCTATATAATGAATACTATTATACTATACTACTCTGGTGTAGTGCAGTGACCACAGTCGAACACAGTTGTATTGCATGTGCAGCATAAATACTTGTTCATCCGTGTTTGACTGATATACCGCGTATGTGGCCCGCGGGCTGTAAGATGCCCAGGTCTGTGGTAAAGTGTTGTGTTGTTGTGTTATTGTGTTCAGGAGAGTAAAACTGCTCTGTACTGGGCTGTGGAGAAAGGAAATGCCACCATGGTCAGAGACATCCTGCAGTGTAACCCTGATACTGAGACCTGCACCAAGGTCAGTGTGTGTGTGTGTCTGACTTAGAGTTCTCAATGGGCCTGAAAATTACGACCTGACCCGAGACCCAAGACCCGAGCTGACCCGTAGAGAACTAGTCTGACTGTGACACTGGTGTGTGTGTGTGTGTGTGTCTCAGGACGCTGAGTCTCCTCTGATCAAAGCTACAAAGATGAGGAACATCGAGATCGTGGAGCTTCTTCTCGATAAAGGAGCCAAAGTGTCAGCCGTGGACAAGGTGGGAACAGGAAGTGTCTGACTTTCAAAATAAGATGATTTAAAGGGGTAGTTGAGAGTTTCAGTTTTCATGTCTTTATTTTGCATCATCATCATCATCATCACTGATAATTATGGACACCTGTGCTCACCTGTGGATTCAGAAAGGAGACACGCCCCTCCACATTGCCATCCGTGGGCGGAGCCGCCGCCTGGCCGAGCTCCTCCTCAGAAACCCCAAAGATGGCCGCCTGCTGTACCGACCCAACAAGGCGGGAGAGACGCCGTACAACATCGACTGCAGCCACCAGAAGAGCATCCTGACCCAGATCTTTGGAGCGCGTACGTCTGCCGTCGGCCGGGTCAGTCATCACCTGACCACGGCGTGACATCACTCACCTCTGAGTCTCCTCCCCCTCCTCAGGTCACCTGTCGCCCACGGAGACGGACGGAGACATGCTGGGATACGACCTCTACAGCTCGGCTCTCGCCGACATCCTGAGCGAGCCCACGATGCAACCGCCGATCTGTGTGGGTCTGTACGCACAGTGGGGGAGTGGAAAGTCCTTCCTACTCAAGAAGCTCGAGGGTGAGTGTGCCACCACACGGGGAGAGAGGGGGGAGGGCGAGAGAGAGAGAGAGAGAGATGGGAGATAAAGTGAAGTAATGCCTGGACTTAAGCTCCTCCCCCTTTTCCTCAGATGAGATGAAGACGTTCGCAGGTCAGCAGATCCAGCCTTTGTTCCAGTTTTCGTGGCTGGTGGTTTTTCTATCTCTGCTGCTCTGTGGTTCTGGTTCTGTGGTCCTGGGTTTCACTGTGGACCACAGACTGGCTCTGGCCGTGTCCCTCAGCGTCCTCGCTCTGCTCTACATCTTCTTCGGTAAGAAGTGACTCCGCCCCTGTTGGCGTGTGCGGCGTGTGACTGAGTGTGTGTCCCTCTCACAGTGGTGGTGTACTTCGGTGGCCGTCGCGAAGGCGAGAGCTGGAACTGGGCGTGGCTTCTCAGCACTCGCCTGGCTCGTCACGTCGGTTACCTGGAGCTGCTGCTCAGGCTCATGTTTGTCAACCCGCCCGAACTGCCGGAGCAGAGCACCAGAGCACTGCCCGTCAGGTGAGATGCACCGCTGTACCACCTGTGCGGTGGGTTAACCCTAACCTCTGACCTGTCCACACCTGTCCACATCTGTCTACACCTGTCCACATCTGTCCACAGGTTTCTGTTCACAGACTACAACCGTCTATCCAGCGTTGGAGGTGAGACCTCAATGGCTGAGATGATCGCAACGCTGTCCGACGCATGTGAGAGAGAGTTTGGTTTCCTCGCGACACGTCTGTTCAGAGTATTCAAGACGGAGGAAACACAAGGTAACACAACAACACACACACACAGTACAGGTGGGTTGTAACAGGAAGTGTGTGGGTCGGTTTCCTCAGGTAACAGCAAGTGTGTTCGTCGTAACAGGAAGTGTGTGGGCCGTAACAGGAAGTGTATGGGTCAGTTTTTTCAGGTAACAGGAAGGCCGTTTCTCATTATCCATCCTTGTGCGTACTTGCGTACTTCCGTACTTGTGAAAACGTCATCAGCCTCAGTCCAAGTGCTGTTCCAATTCTCAAGTAAGCGAACAGCGAGGACGGTTCTCAAACCCGGAAGTGTTTGGGCATGGGTCGGTTTCCTCAGGTAACAGGAAGTGTGTGGGTCAGTTTCCTCAGGTAACAGGAAGTAGATTAGGTTCCTCAGGTAACAGAGAGTGTGTGGAGTCGGTTTCCTCAGGTAACAGGAAGTCGCGTGGGTCAGTTTTCAGGTAACAGGAAGTGTGTGGGTCAGTTTCCTCGGAGTAACAGGAAGTGTGTGGGTCCGGTTTCCTCAGGTAACAGGAAGTGCGTGGGTCGGTTTCCTCAGGTAACAGGAAGTGTGTGGGTCGGTTTCCTCAGGTAACAGGAAGTGGAAGAAGACGTGTTGCATGCCGTCCTTCGTGGTCTTCACCGTGGTCTTGGCGTGCCTGGGCACCGGCGTGGTGCTGCTGTCCGTCTTCCAGGTGGACGCAGAGAAGCGGACGCTGAACGCGGTGCTGATCTCCGTGGGCAGCGTGGTGGCGCTGGCGCTGCTGCTGAACTGCAGGACGTGGTGGCGGGTCACCGACTCTGTGCTCAACTCTCAGAGGAAGAGGCTCCACAGCGCCGCCAACAGGATGCACAAACTGAAGAGCGAGGGCTTCATGAAGGTGAGGGGAGGGGCTTAGAGGGGTGTGGTTTGTGTGTGGTGGTGAACGGTCACATGACCCCGGTGTCGTACTGCAGGTCCTGAAGAACGAAGTGGAGCTGATGGCCAAGATGGCGAAGACCATCGACAGTTTCACGCAGCATCAGACGAGGCTGGTGGTCGTCATCGACGGACTGGACTCATGTGAACAGGACAGAGTTCTGCAGATGCTGGACACGGTGAGGACGTCTCAGAGGGACAGACACAGGGACAGAGGGACAGAGAGAGAGCGAGACATAATATTAGACAAAATATTCTAATGTTTGGTGTGTGTGTCTGTGTGTGTGTGCAGGTGCGTGTGTTATTCTCCAAAGGTGCGTTCATCTCCATCTTTGCCAGTGACCCTCACATCATCATCAAAGCCATAAACCAGAACCTGAACAGCGTCCTCAGAGACTCCAACATCAACGGTCACGACTACATGAGGAACATCGTGCACCTGCCGGTCTTCCTCAACAGCAGGGGGCTCTCCAGCGCCAGGAAGATGTGTGCGGCCGCTCCCGCTAATGGAGACGCAAACGCCGCTGACGGTAACCACGGTGATGGCAGGAGGACTCACACACCTTTAAACACATGTCATGTGTGTTCTGATGCTCATGTTATTGTTATGACTGTTCAGCAGTTCCACTTAGAATCCAGCAGAGGGCACACACAGGTTAGAGACACATGAGACACGTGTGTCCAGAAATCATGTGATCATCAGGTTTAGTTTCAGTGTTGCTTTGTTGATTCACCAGTTCATAAAGTCATTTAAATATTCACATAAAAGTTCATAAAGAGCCAGGGTTACATGTGATCGACAGGTCAACGCTAACCCTCAACTCTCTGTCTGCCTGCCTGCCTGTCTGTCTGTCTCTCAGGTTGGCATGAGGAGTTGGACAGGAAACTGTCTCAGCACAGTTTGGGAGAATTGACAAAGTTTGGCAGCAAAACGACCCTGACACGCAGAGTGAGTGTGTGTGTGTGTGTGTGTGTGTGTGCGCAGTGTGTGTGAGAGTGAGAGTGTGTATATAAACGTGTGTGTCATGTGACCTTCAGGACACGTACCGGCGGCGTCAGGTTCAGCGCTCTGTGACTCGTCAGATGTCGTTTGACCTGACGAAGCTGATGGTGACGGAGGATTGGTTCAATGACATCAGCCCACAGAGCATGAGGAGACTGCTCAATATCGTCTCTGTCACAGGTACGTCTGTCTGCCTGTCTGCCTGTCTGTCTGTCTGTGTGTGTGTACAGACTGACCTGTGTGTGTGTGTGTGTGTGTGTGTGCAGGTCGCCTCCTCAGAGCTCATCAGATCACCTTTAACTGGGACCGTCTGGCGTCGTGGATCAACCTGACAGAGCAGTGGCCGTACAGGACGTCCTGGCTCATCCTGTACCTGGAAGAGACGGACGGCGTCCCCGACCCGTCCACGCTGAAGACCATCTACGAGAGGTCAGAGGTCACACGCGGTGAAATGAGTGAGTAGATGATGAAGGACAGTCAGGTATGATGTGAGTGTGTTTGATCCAGAATGTGCAGGAACATTCCCACCACCAAAGACGTGGAGCCGCTGCTGGAGATCGACGCCGACGCGCGGAGCTTCGAGGTGTTCCTGTCGTCGCGGACGCCCGTCCTCACAGCCAGAGACATCCGCACCTTCCTGCCCTGCACCGTCAATCTGGACCCCAAACTGAGAGAGATCATTGCAGGTGAGACGCCACAGGCTCCGCCCATCTATACGGTGCGATGAACTGCACCATACGGAGCGGAACCACCGGCTCCGCCCAGCCTCTCTCTCATCCACTTTCCCTCCGTGTCACACAGATGTCCGAGCGGCGCGGGAGCAGATGAATATGGGCACGGTCACATACCCACCCCTCCCCCTGCAGGAGGTTCAGCCCCGCCCCACCTCAGTCTACAGCCAGATGTCGTCAGTGTGCTCTCCCTCCGCCTCCTTCAGCGGACCAGCAGGGGGCGTCCTCTCCCCGCAGCCTCACAGCAGCTACTACAGCGGCATGGTGGGACCACAGCACCCCTTCTACAACAGGGTGAGAGGCACTGCCCACTAATGATGTCATCACTGCATCACAGCTGATACTTCCTGTTTTACCTTCTTCACTTCATCACTTTGTTTCTGCTTGTTTTCAACTTGGTGACAGTACTAGTCATATGATTAGTTACAGTACTAGATACAGTACTAGTCAATGATTAGTTACAGTACTACAGTACTAGTCATATGATTAGTTACAGTACTAGATACAGTACTAGTCAATGAGTAGTTACAGTACTACAGTACTAGTCATATGATTAGTTACAGTACTAGTCATATGATTATTTATAGTACTAGTCAGATTAGTTACAGTAGTAGTACTGACCAGTACCAGCTGTAGAAGCTGTGTACTCAGTGTAGAACTCCTCCCTCCTCCTTTGATTGGTTTCAGTTACTTCCATTTGTGTTTTTATCTCCATCAATGTTACTTTGATTTTATGCCCCTCCCCCTTTAGCCATATTTCCCCCATCACCTTTACCAGCTGCCACGTCCACTAGTGTCTGCCTCCCACTCATTACACCTTCATCCACGACCGCTTCCTAAAACATCGTCCATCAGAGACACAACTGCACCTGTAAGTACTACACACACACACACACACACACACACAGAGAGACACACAAATGTATGCCATTTGATCAAATATGTCCTCACTTGAACGCGGATCACCGACCTTTATGTTCTTATCTTCAGTCTCTTACTTTCCCTGTTTGTTTCAAATCCGCTCCTCCACCTCCAGTGTTCTTATCTCCTCTGTTGTTGGAGCTATTTTCCAAGCACTTTTTTCAACTTATATCCCACCCTTGAACTCCTCCTGCTTTCAAGCAACCTCAAGTGCCTACGCTACCCCCGCGTGTTCTTTGACAAAAAGAGCAGAGGCTCCCCAAGTGAGACGGCGGCCCTTGTAAAATTTTCACTTTGTCTCAAGTGAGGGGAGCCAAAGCAGAAAAGTAAGCGGGAAAGTTCATGCTGAGGGCTGCCACTCCCTCCCTCTGCCCCCTAGGCGCTGAGAGGAGCGATAGTGGAGCATCACCAACAGGGGTGAGGGGAGGAGGAGAAGGCTGGATGGACTGGGTGACTCATCCAAGATCCTTCTCAAGGGAGTAGAGGTAGCTGCGCTGGCTGGTGACAAGACCAGAAAGAGGGAGGGACACAGGAAGATCTTGATAATGGAAAAGAAAGCAAACAAAGGGTGTGGGGGTAGGGGGCAGCAAAGTTGGGATGCAAACCCCTGTGTGTTGCAGTCATATACACAGATGTAGGTAAGCACTATCATAAATATTGAGAGATTGTGCAAAAAAGGAACAAAAACCATTAAGTACAAGCTGGCTGCAACACAAGAACAAAACAAGAAATCTGACACCAAGATCAAAATTAATCGATGTTTATCAGTTTCCCCTGAGTTGAGAAATATCTTCCCTCTTTTCTTTGTTACGTGCCCACCAGTGACACTTGGTCCTGTTAGCGTAACTGTTAGAAAAGATGGCAGAAACTGTTAACATTCTGGGAATGAGGTCCCGTCCCCCTACGAGTGGGTCTAAAAAGTGCGGAATTAGCGTTGCAGTTTCAAGGCTCGGACCAAGTGTCACTGGTGAGCACGTAACCACAACAAGAATGAAGATATTTCTCCACTCAGGGGAAACTGAGGTTGGGAAGCACAATTTTTCAAAAATACTCGCCCTATTTTAGTAATACAACGCTAAATGCAAATCGGTGAAGTATTCCTTTAAAAGAGGCAACCACAGAGGTAGGAGCTAACAGAAAAACAACAGCAACTGAAAAGTAAAATACAATGCACATGTGAATACTATGAGAGGAACAAATTGCCTTTGTCAGAAGTGAAGAGTCTGCAAGGGAGGCATGCAAATGAGTAAGTCTGTGTATTGGGGGTAAACTGAGGGGGAGGCTCATCGACACTCATGGATGAATAACACCACCAAAACATTTCCCATGAGCAGTTTTTTTCGTCCCTCTCTTCTCGGTGAATGTCTAAGTGATTGGTGGTCAGCTGTAATGCAGCAAAATGGCAACCCACAAGTCACCAGCTGTGAACTTTAATATGCCATTTGTCAGGGGGAAGATATGCGTGGGGTTGATGCTTAGCCGTTATTTATGGTTTTAATCAAAAATCTAACGCTACATCCAAAGACTTCCATGTGAGTTACTCTTTTTTCCTTCCTTCCAAACTCTTTTTCTTCGGCATTTCTGCTTATTTCCACAACTTTTGTAAATAGTGCAGATAATCAAAATAAGCACCAAATAACAGCTTTTTTTTCTGTTGGCCATTTGAGCAGAAATGCTAATATTTACCAGCTAATAAGAACAAAACACAGTGCAGTTAGTAATACTGTAACTCACTACGTCATATCGACTTAATCTTTCGTTTAAGTTCTCGCTTAATTAATGAAAGCAGCTAAGCTGCCAAACGGTTTGATAATTTGCTTTCTTATCAAAAAGGTAGACGATAAGAATCATTGCATTTGCAGATGTGTGTGCTAAGTGTAATGTTGGAGCAAAGAGGCAATTTTCTGCGATAACAGGAAGCCAGTGTAAGTGCGAGGCTTCTACAGAATGTCATAATGGCAAGTTGTGGATTTAAAAGGATTGACATGGTCCCGGTATGTGACGGAGAGACGCAGCAACTCCCCTTTCCTGTCTCCGCGAGGTTGCTAAATATCAAACGACTAGCAATTACCATATTTCGGCTTTGTGTACAGATTAAACTCACTGTACATTAGCTGTGCTGTTTAGCATATATCTTCCAGGCTCGCTGTGAGGCCCGCTTTGCCCGCCTCCGGTTTCTATACAAGGTTACAGCGTGGTATTTCCAACTAATCAGTGATAATATCAATCTCATGTGTGCGTGGCTTCTAGATGGAGTGTGTCGCTTGCAAGCGAGTGTGCACGTCGGCCTGTGTGTATGCGACGTCTGTCACGCCGAAAAATCAGTGGAGGACTGTCTCGGTCTCTGCTCAGTGAAGCGATTCATGAACCTATCAGCGGAGAGTGTGTGTGTGTGTGTGTGTGTATATGAGCCTGTGAGTGCACAGACACACAAAGGTGCTGGTGGCCTCTTATGAGCATGTTTAAGCTGTCCATCTGAGATAGGCTTTCATTACGGGGTAAATGAACCAAACAAACTGATAGCAATCAAGTGATGACCTAAACTCATGGACTGCCAATGGGAAAAGGCAGAGTTCCCAAAGGGGGCGAAGGGTACTAATGATTTCCTTACTCAAGTATATGTGGAGGCTATATCCAGTTTGGATAAAACAATTTACTAAATGGCATATGCTCAAATGACTGTACCATGTCCTGAATATCATATGAGGGAATGGCAGAGTAAATGTTGTACGGTCGCTTTACTTTTATTTAAATAAATAAACCATATACGAATAGTGGACAAACATGGCGGTAAATGTTACCGTGCAATCTGAAAAAAAAACAAAAACGCTTTTCCCGACAACCTTCGACTTCCATCGCAACTCACGAGACAACCCATAAACAGGGCCCGTTAGACAAATGCAAGAAAGATGGTTCGGTGGTGGAAAAAGACCATTACATTCTGCATAATGAGGAGATGGAGATTAGAGGGAGAGAGGAGAGGTGTCTTCAGGTCAGCATACAGGATGTCTCCAATGCCAGTCAAAGAGATTCAGTGTCATCAGCTGGAGTTAGAGGTCAGAGATAGCAGTGTTCTTTCAGCCCCGCAGCCTCTCTGAACTTTAATTTGGGAAGGGGACAGGGTGCCAGGCAGGAAGTCTGCCAGTCTAATTTCCTGTGAAATGTGACCTTTGTCTTCATTGGCGCTGAAGTAAGTCTCTTATCTCATACAAACCATTTTCCTCACACTGTTTTAAGTCTCTTTGGTCCCTTTCCACAACTTAGCTTCTGTGTCTCCTGATACCATCTTTCTCTTTGGCTTCATTATTTCTTTGGGCTGCATTTGGACGCATTAATATATATATATATATCTTTTTTTGTTTTTATTTCTTGGCTTTATTTGAGACCCGATGGAAAATATTAACAGCAGTTAGTACTAAGAGCGGTTAACTGGCTTGTGCTGCTAAAAGCAAAGATTTATCTTTCAAAATTTGTATGAGAACTTGATGCACTCAAGGGGATGAGGCAGACTTCCTCACACATGAAAGACCTGCATCTCCAGGGCCTCTTTACAGTCCAAATCTTTCTCTGTAATATCCTTCGGTGTCCTTGAGAAGGCTTCTGCCTGCTGCCATGACCCGCGTGTCTAAGTGCATGAATTCACACTGGGATTACTCCTCTTCACAAGCTGTCTGACCTTGGCTAAACAGCGTTGTGTGGGGTGGTAACATTCCGTCCTGTGTCAAAAGACTCAAGACTGCTTGTAAGCGTGAGAAATTTAAGAGCTGGAAATCTATGAGTCAAAACACAACAAGGCAGCGTGGCAGCTGGGACACTTTACATTGCAGTACAGTAACAATGTGGTTATAGTATATTTCTACAGTAACCACTATGTAATAGCTTGGTAATCAAAATGGAAATAAGCGTGAGGATGATTTTCAACATTATCATATGAAATTTTGATTCTCAAACACTTTAATGTGAAGATATTACCTGGATAATACTGTATTATTATCCCCTTATTAGCACACTAATACTGGTGTTATTACTAAACGGAGAATCACATAAGAAAGACAAAACAATATTACTATAAGACGACATCCATATTAAAAAACTAAAACCATAGCATCACCATGTTGTTACTGAACTGTTTAACTGATGATATCAAGTCTGTAATAAACCACTACTGCTGGCCACCTTTTTGGGACACGGGCATATCTGCAGATGCAAAATAGTGTGCTCATCGGTTGTACTGAGACCAAATCTGACAATCCAAAAACGAAGAACGGTCCTTCTACCTCCTTCCTCTGGTGGGACAGTGAAGACCTCTTTAGGGATGTAGAGCCTGTCCTCTGCTGTTCGGGCCCAGTCCTTCATCCCTCTCCGGCCCTTCATGGGGAAGTTTATATCACTGGAAACAGCTGACACTGGTTCTCGTTGGATGGTTATCACTGGGCAGACACGAGACATAAATCACTTGAAACCTCGGTGCGGCAACAAAGCGGGGACTGAAACAAAAGTTGAGGGTGAGGTGAACCGAGAACAACGTGCACAAAGTCTCGAAAAGTCACTGAGGCATTTAAAGTGTAAAAATCCATAAATAAAACAGGGGGGGGAGTTTGTTTTTTTTTAGTCTGAAAAGTTACACTGAATGAACGGCTGCAGTTTTCATGTGATGACTAAAACGTAAGCCACATCCAAATGGTGAGCTTTTATCTCTAAAAATGTCCAGAAAGTGAATGTCTTAAAACACTGATGGTGCGGAAATAGTCTTTTTCATGCCCTCACAGCGGCAGAATAGTGACAACACTTACTGATGTTGTTTGTAACCATTAGAAAACTCTGAAAAGGCTTCTGGGCTTCTCCAATGAGGTGAATGAAATCCTCTAATATCCTCATCAGCAAAGCGGCACCGGGAGCGACCTGTGGTTTTGAGTGAAAAAGCAATGAGCATTGATTATATTTTCATCATAATTACAAGGCATGGCCAGCTCCCTATGAGACACGTCTCACCCACTGAAACATTTTTATTTATTTCATTATCACCAATGATGGTGTTCCAGGGGGGTGGTAAACTGTAACCACGTGAGATATAATATCACACTGTGTCTCTTGTTTATTGTGTCCAGATGGCAACGGAACACACCTCAAATCAAGGGCACCAAGCTGGGTCACACACAAAAACACACAAATGTGTAAAGACGCATACAGTTTACCTAGTGTAATTAATAGGAACCCACTGTGTTTATTGCACAGGTGCATTTTTATGACTATCATCATGGAAAATTGATGCAGGGATGTGTACGCACTTACAGCGCTCCGCCACACACTCGCTCGCACACCTACAGCCGTGCGAGTTTAGGACCTCGTAGAGCGGTCGTCAGCCCGCGGTTAAAGTAAGGAGGAGTTCAAGGACACACAAAAGTAACACACACACACACACGTGCGCAACCAGAAGACTTTACCTGGTGAGCATCCTCCCATTTCTCCAGATTTTCCATGTCCAACATGTGACTGACTATCTGGAAGAATTTCTGAACACAAGATAAAGCGGTCGTTAATGCAGATGAACGTTCACCCAAAATAAAAGCCAGGTGTTACCAACTGCCATGTCCCTACAACTGCTAGTAGAGCAGTATTAATCGATTAATAAATGAATCGATAACTATTTTGATAATCGATTAATCGGTATGAAGCTTTTTTTCATGATTAAAACAAGATTTCCGATTGTTTAAGCTTCTTAAATGTGAATATTTTCTTCATTTCTTTGTTCTGGATAACAAAGAAATCATTAAAAGTTAATCAGTTTGTGGACAAAACAAGACATTTGAGAACATTTTCATTTCCAGGTTTGACAAACACCGATCAACATTTTTTAAGGTTTTCTGACATTTATGGACCAAACGATTAATTGATTAATCCAGAAAATAATCGACATATGAATCGATTAAGAATCGTATTGCCCAACAAACACGCCATAAAATCAAAAGTCCCTGTTGAGGCCACATGTGATTGTTACACACACCTTCTAGTACCAAATGTAGTCAATTTGAAGGTGCAGCTCATGTGCGAGACTGTTGCGAGTCCGCTGAGCTCTGCTCACCTGCACGTCGTCGGGAGCTGGGATGTAGGTTGCTCTTTTGAAGGTGTCCGTCACATTTCGCAGGATCTCCGTGGAAAAGAGAAGGTCGCCACTGTAGTAGCTCCTCCTCTGCAACAGCTCCAGGAGACTCCTTACGATCTGAGACATGCCCTCCCCGGCCAGGGTCCTCTGACCCTTCGCGAGATGCTCTCGTAACTGCAATGTGAAGAAGAATGTCAAGTAAAGGTTTAGGATTGTTTTTTTTGTTTTTTTTGCTACTGATCACTAACCACAACCACACTGTTGTCAAAGTGGCACATTCAATGCTTGCACAATTGTTCTTATTTAGAACAATGTCAGAAATAGTAAGACAAACAAACAAAAAGAGGTGCCCATGTTTTTCCTGTAAATATCGATGATTTGGAGATGTGAGCTGAGGATGACGTTTCAAGTCAGAAACATACAGGAATAAAAAATGTACAAGGTTGGATTTGTTTTTTGTGTTGAGTTTAAAAATAGGCAAGCAAAGAAAGGCCTTGCAGCACTCTGAGTCAGAAAATGGTGCTCGTCTCTTCAGACGGAGAGATATAGAAAGTAAGACTTGCGTATGTATTTGGAGCGCACAAATGTGTGGGGAATGGCGAAGAAAAGAAGATAACAACAATCGCGGAAAAATTAATTATTGACTTCTGCTGTTTAATGAAAGCTTTGTGCAAAAGCTAACCGAGCAATCAGCTCATCACGAACAATTCCTGACCCACAACTCCTTCCACCATCATCAAGGAGAATAAAAAAATGGGGTTGAAGTTCACAGAGGGGGGAAAACAGTACAGCTGATGAACCCTTTCATTAGCCACGTTCATTAGGTGTGAGCTCAAAGCACTAGGAGGGATAATCAGAGATGCCGGCAAGTCTAGAGGAAAGAGACTGCTCTGTTTTGAGTAACTCTTTAAAGAGTAAAGTTGAACTGAGGTAGATTGAAAGGACTTTCTTTCCAAACGTTGGAAGAAAAACAAAAACAAAAGTTAATTAAATGCCGCAAGTAACTGGCTACAATGATGTAATCTAACACAACAACTTTCTTGCTAAGAGTGTTGGAGAGCATAATGGTGCGAGAAGCTTCTGAGTTTGGGAGGACTCATTCGCTAAAAAGGCAACTTACAGATATGTGTAAATATCTATATTCAAGTGAGACGCATCTGGCGAAGCTCGGAGGACCCCAGAAAGCAACTCCATTATTGTCCAGCATGCAACGACGACTAGCAGACCCTAGGAGAAATGAGAGAGATACAAGCATTTAATCTGAAATTTGAGCAAGGCTTCAAATAAAAAAAAAAAAGCAGCCAACATGTTCATATACAAGGTGCAGAAACATGGATGACCACTGAAGGAAAAACTAACACCAAGAGGTTTGTCCACTTGTTATATATTCAGGGTAAAACACAATGCAATGTTCAATAAATGTACATTTTTAAGAAGCGAAAACCTGTGTTTTGATGTGGTAGCCACTGCCAAACACCTGCAAGAATGACAATACAGTCTGAATAACCTGAAAAGTTCGCCCCGTTCATTAAAATTGCTTCATGTATTTACTGGCAGGGGACCTTATTCAGGCAGACATGTTCTGATGTCTGAGCCAACGCCACATTTAAAGAGAGATGAAGAAACACACGTTTATGTTACAGTCACTCTGAACCACATTCGCTCTTGGCTTAAATTATGAAGAAGCGAAGAAAGACTAGAAAAAAGAAAAAAAATGAAGGTTTGTTCTTGTTCCTACTTTTAAAAAAGTGTAAAGAAAAGGCTCCGGAATCCTGCTGTTTGAGAAACTGTGAAATGACACAGACAATGAGGTTTGACAGCATTCAAACAGGACCCATCTGCTGTGCTAATTAAGGGAAAATTGCTGGATAATGCACAAATCGAACATTTTTATTATGACTGCCTCGGTGTATTCAAGCTCAAAATGGTAATATCACTAAGGTCCAGCCATTTGCATACACATTAGACTGTATATACCTGTCAACATTGAAATGAATCGAGTACACATTGTTGAATTGAATGTATGCCTATTATTCTGACCACACTTGTATCAGTTCTGCCATGTTTTATGTTGCACTAATGAGACGCGACGTTGCTGCACTGTCATTTCCTGAAGTCACTTCACAGAGAAGTGAAATGTGTTTATTTTATTTTCTTCTTTTCTCTTCTCGTTGTTTTTTTTAAATCTTTTTTTTATTATACTTTAGCTGCTTATGCTAAATAACCAGGGCAAACACACCTCATATGTTTTCTGTTATGCGTCTTTTGTAACAGTGTTGCTCTTGAAATTGTCCAAACACAATGCGCGTCACCCGACTCACAACAACATGAGCTCGGAGCAGGTAATGTGACTGACCAGTGGCATTAGTTGGACACTTGTTGTAGACAGTTTCTCCAGCTGAGGCTCTTTTCCATGACATAGACAGGAGATGTTCATCTTTACAGATCTCATGAGGAGCTGTAGAATTGGGTGAGAAACACAGGCAATGTGAAATACGGCACAGTTTGGCAGGCTCACACAATAAGGAAAATCACCACACACACGCACACGCGCACACGCACTCAGGAGGAGACAGAAAAAAGCACAAAAATAAGATTCAAATCAATGTCCCTCTGCAGCGACTTCCAATCTTATTCCCTCGTACATTGCTTAGTGCACTCTGTCAGTGTCACTGCCTCAGTACAGTAGCTCACTCCCTCTTCATCTTACCCCCCCTCTCTCTTTATTCATCTGTTTTCCCCACCCTCTCTTTCATAACCCTGATGAAAAACGGGCGACAGTGCTCTGAAGATATGCCGAGGGAGCAGACGAGTGGTGGCAGAGGCGATGCACAGAGATGAAGAGGGATGAAGAGCAAAGGGAGAAACACACAAAGCCAGAAAATATGATACGATGTTCCCCTGCAATGCCAACAGAAAAGATCCTCGACTTGCATGAAAGGGACTTGAG